>NC_084516.1:18115054-18415054 GCF_024500385.1 Phyllopteryx taeniolatus
GAGAAGGAGAAGACACATGGGTAAATATGAGCACTGGAAGTTAAATAACTTTCTTCAATAAGCAACACTCAAGCGAAAAGTCGGCCGGTGTACCACGAAGGTGCGGGAATACTCTGGCGCTGGAACACTGGGACTGCCAGGCTTAAATGCAGGCTGTGATCCGTGCTGATGGGAACCAGGTGCGCAGGCAAGGAGGTGACCAGTGCTGGAGAGAGGAACAGAGCGCTGCCCATGCTCTGCAGAGGGGGCTCAGTGTGCTGATCACCACATGCTCCCTCCTTTGTTTGGCATGGGTGACCCTGCCAGGGGCATAACGCCTCAGACAACTTAGCTCTATGGACCATTGGGGGACATGGACCCCTCCACCACGATAAGGTGATGGCTCAAGGAGGGTTCTTAGTCCTATTTCAAATTTGAGGCATTCATTGTAAAGGCAATCCTTATTGACAAAGCAAATGGTGGTGGCCCACTGAAATACACTTCTTTTTACAACAGTAAAGAAAGAAACTGCTGCTTTAAAATGATGTGAGTTGCACAACTGACATGTGCTGCCCTTCAAACTGACGATTACAAGTGCATAAATTACCCCAACTACTCTTTCATTCATACAATTGTCATAACTAAAGATGTGCAATAGTTCCCACACTTTCACAAATTCATTCATATCTCAGAAATAACAGCGTTTACTTTGCTGTCTGCTATTGTGTGAATGTAAAATGGCTGCCCTCGGGTGTATTGCAACAACATCATGAAGATCTCTCCGGTGGCAATAATGTTAAAGACGGCTTGAGTGAAAAGTATAAAAGCAGCAAAAAAAAACAAAAACGAACTCTTTGGACACTAAGATGAATTTGTTTTAGTTTTCATGGAAAAGCAGAAAAATCTGATGTGTCGAAAAATGTCATTAGCATCTCCAGAAAATGTTGCAAATCATCAAACATATCTTCTCTGAACGTGTCCAAACCATCAAGGTCTGGTCTAGGGACGTGGAATGTGACCTCTCTGGCAGGGAAGAAGCCCGAGTTGGTGTGCAAGGTGTGGGTATACTTATTGCCCCCCGGCTCGGCACCTGTACGTTGGGGTTCACCCCTGTGGATGAGAGGGTAGCCTCTCTCCGCCTTCGGGTGGGGGGACGGGTTCTGACTGTTGTTTGTGCCTATGCACCAAACAGAAGTTCAGAGTACCCACCCTTTTTGGAGTCCTTAGAGGGGGTGCTGGAGAGCGCTCCCGCTGGGGACTCCATCGTTCTGCTGGGGGACTTCAATGCTCACGTGGGCAATGACAGTGAGACCTGCAAGGCGTGATTTTGAGGAACGCCCCCCGATCAGAACCCGAGTGGTGTGCTGTTATTGGACTTCTGTGCTCATCAGGGATTGTCCATAACGACCAGCATGTTCATGCATACGGGTGTCCACATGTGCACTTGGCACCAGGCCACCCTAGGTCGCAGTTTGATGATCGACTTTGTGGTCGTGTCATCAGACTTGCGGCCGCATGTCTTGGACACTGAAGAGAGGGGAGGAGGTGTCAACTGATCACCACCTGGTGGTGAGTTGGCTCCGATGGTGGGGGAAGATGCCGGTCCAATGTGGTAGGCCCAAAACGTATTGTGAGGGTCTGCTTGGAAGTCTGGCAGAATCCCCTGTCAGAAGGAGTTTCAACTCCCACCTCCGACAGAACTTTGCTCATGTTCTGGGGGAGGCGGGGGACATCGAGTCCGAGTGGACCATGTTCCGCGCCTCCATTGCTGAGGTGGCCGACCGGAGCTGTGGGCGTAACGTGCTCGGTGCCTGTCGTGGAGGCAATCCCCGAACCCAGGAATGCCGTCAAGCTGAAAAAGGATTCCTAGCGGGCCTTTTGGGCCTATGGGACTCCTGAGGCAGCTGATGGGTACCAGCTAAGCGAATTGCAGCTTTGGTGGTTGCTGAAGCAAAAACTCAGGCATGGGATGAGTTCGGTGAGGCCATGGAGAAAGACTTCTTTTTGCAGATGATGTGGTTCTGTTAGCTTTATCAAGCCGTGATCTCCAACTCTCACTGGGGCGTTTCGCAGCCGAGTGTGAAGCGGCTGGGATGAGAATGAGCGCCTCCAAATCTGAGACCATGGTCCTCAGTTGGAAAAGGGTGGCGTGCCCTCTCCAGGTCGGGGATGAGATCCTGCCCCAAGTGGAGAAGTTCAAGTATCTTGGGGTCTTGTTCACGAGTGAGGGAAGAATGGAACGGGAGATCGACAGGCGGATCGGTGCAGCGTCTGCAGTGATGCGGACTTTTTATTGGTCTGTTGTGGTAAAGAAGGAGCGAAGCCGAAATATACCGTACTGTATATTACCAAGTAATTAATTTAACCTCTTCTTTGGAATGCACATGACATACACAGTTCAATGTTTCAGTACTTTTTGCACAACTTGCGGTTCTCTCACTAGGGACCGAATGGCAAAATTCACAACAGGTGTTTCATCATGAATGGATCAATACATTTCCTAGTAAGAACTAGTAAGACGAAACCTCGCCATTGCGAGACTTCAAACAGGACGTTCTCAGAGAGAAGTGGCCACTTAGTGTCATCAGCAGGTTGCGACAGATTTACAGAAAAGACTGGAAAAGTCATAGAAAGGCATAGAAATGGACATAAAGCTAAGCTGTAAAGGTTATGGTGCATTTTGCGTTCATCCTTCAATCTCGAAAGCTAAACGCAGGAGAGAATCCCAAAGTGTGCATGTTTCATTCTGTAAATCTTAGCTTAGATTTTAAGTGTTGAAACGCGACTGTTTGAAATTCATGTTATGGACAAGAGCAACCAGTAGATGGCAGCAGACAGTGACGATGAAGGGGAGAACCGTGCCAAACATTGTACGCGTTTATCATCACCGTGAGCCGTTCTCAATAGTTTGGACACATTAAACTGACATTTCACTCCTACACGAGCGTAACAAGAGGGAGGAAGGAAGAAGGAAGTGCTTCAAGAGGAGCAAGAAAAACCGGTACAATCTTCAAACGTGTAAAATCTCGATTCTGCTCGACTTGACCGTCTAAACGTAAACATATATAGGTTACGCAAGTTTAAAATGCTAAATACACACACACACATATATATATATATATATATATATATATATATATATATATATATATATATATATATATATACTATAATCATTCTAGACATTGCGTTGACGATTAACTGCTACTGTCGAGGGAGTGGGCGTGTCCACTCATTATATAGCAGCGTGACGTAACGCAACACATTGGCATCAAGTAGTCAAGCATCAGGAAGTGATTAAACGGAAGTGACAACATTGACCCCAGACAATAAAGTTTCCGCCAAGCCATGAACAAAACAAAAAAAAAACATTTGTATGTCTTTTAAAACCATTAAAACACAATGCAAGAGTGAAGCTGTACGCGTGCAAAGGTTTATTTTTTATTTTAAAGACAGTTGGCTGTCATTGAAGACAACATTAATTTCGCTTCCTTTCACTTTTAACTCTTACTGTATGCATTAGATATTCGGTAGAATAGGTCAACTTTTTGGAGCCGTTTTGACGTTCGAATAGCATCCGGAAGTAATAAGCATGCTGCCTAACTTGACATGGTTGGGACCCAGCCAGCTGGTGGCGGTGGCTGAAGGAATCTCGCTGACATATCGGACAACGAAATACAGAAAGACACGCGCGAGCACAGTTGAAGAGACCAGAAGTGCACGACTTGTTAATAAGCGTGTTTTGGGGGCTCGACAAAAATTGGAAAGTATCATGATGGCAATCCTGGGCAACGCCGGTCGCTTGATTCAATGTGAGTATTGCACAGTAATATGGAGCTAAATTAGCTCGGACGAAGCTATGTTTAGACATGAGAGTTGGGAATTGTTCACACATATTTCAACGTAGTAAATTATACTTGCGTCTTTGGCGCAGCCTAGTTACAGTTACAAGGGGAACACACTATGTAGTCTTGCATGAAGTAAATTACACACGAATACACAGTTGACATTGGCGTCAGTTTCGTAAATAAACGACAAAGGAAATGGTTGAGGACACGCGCGATCCGGTCAGGATTGTTCAAAATAAAAACACATGTTCGTAACATTCATTTGCCTTTCTTTAGAGACGTCTTTTCTAACAACTCTAATTAATTAAAACAAGTTTTGCGGTTCCAATTCGCTCTACATTTACGATGTTCCATCGCCAGTACAGGTCATAAAGCATCACCTTTTAATTAGTAGTTGTTTTACTTTGTAAACAAAATTCATATTTCCGGTACTGGCTAACCCGAAATTCGGCGGGTCTTTACAACAGTTCAACATGAGTAGGTTTTCAGGTTGAGTGTTACCTTTGCGCATTTAAATATATTTATTGATTGCAACGTGTTCATATTAGTAATATCGGTCTTAACCAGAAACATTACAATTTACTCTGTGGAGCATTTGATCTGAGTTACACAATTTAAGCATTGTAAACTTGCGTAACCTCAGTTGGCACCCTGGCGGCGCTTTGGGGTATTGTAGCATGAGTAATGAATGGGTCTTGAAAGAATTGGGAACACAGCAGCTCCTATCCGATACTTTTTTAATTATTATTATTTTTTTCATCTGAATTAAGGTCTTTCTACGTGTAGTCTTCTACTTGTAACTTTACATTGACTGTTTCACTCGGTGTGTTTGATGTGGTGCTAAAACTAAAGCTTTTCTCTGGGTACTTTGGTTTCCTTCTTACATTCTGGGGGGGAAAAAAACATGTATTAGGCTAATTGAGGACTCTAAATTGTCCATAGGTGTGTATGTGTACCCCGCAATTGATTGCAGGCGACCAGTCCAGGGTGTACACTGTCGCACCTCTTGCCCAAAGTCAGTCATAGGCCCTATCACATCCACAACCCTTATGAGGATAAACAGTACGAAAATGGATGGATGGATGGGTACATAGAGAAATGGTTCAAACAGCCAATTGGGATTTAATTTCAGTAGGCACCGTCTCCTCGCTATATCGTGAGTCACCTATTGTGGATTCAGTGCATTACAGATGTTTTTTTTCTCATTCGTATTTTTTTTGGTGGTAAAATAAACCCTTCGTAGCCTAAAAAAAAAAATCCAAACTGTAATAAATAAATTAATGTGAGTGCGAACGGTTGTTTGTTTGCATGTGCCCTGTGATTGGCTGGCGACCAGTTCAGGATGTACCCGAGGATAGCTGGGATAGGCTCCAGCACGCTCGCGACCCTAGTCAGAATAAGCGGAACAGACAGATGGATAAATAAATATTGCATGGAATAAAATGTACATAGTGTACAGTACTACTGTACATTACTGTATGTTTAAGAGTTTAAAAGGTGTTTAAGAGGAAAGAAAGTTTATAAGCGTATGGTAGGGGTTAATATGAGTGCGGGGAAGATTAATGAGAGTCTGGAGAGGTTCATACATCTTTAAAATATGTATAGGTAATCCCAAAAATATATGTTTGCAACTACGTGGAGTTCACCTATTGTGGGGATGGTCCGTAAACTAACCCCCGCAATAAATGAGGGAATACTGTATATAAGAAAAAAAGATTTTACTGTCGGTAGGAAAAAAAGACCGGTTTGTTTTTTTCTATGGATAGTTGGAAGCAGGAGGTGACAATTTGTAAAGTGCTCTATGTAAGTCAACATGTATATCTGTTTTCTTCATATGGCTCATGAACTAAGCAATATGTCAGATTGATTTTATTTGAATCTGCTGCAGTTGTCAGGAGCAGTGTCAGTCTAAGCGTGAGGGCACGTGCTACTGCTGCAGCTTTGGCCGATACTGCGACCCCAGAAACTCAGGACAATAGGTGAAAAACGCACGCATCCATGAACACACATATCAATGCTTGCATTTAGATTTCAGTGGTTTTTGCATCAGCAAAGATGGTGAAAAACCACCCTTATTTTATTTTTAAAACAAGTTGAATTTAAAAGCTTGAACTGGTCATTATGGACCCAATTATGCCATTTTGGTGCTAAAATTACCTTGTGAGCTGTGCCATCTCACGTGTCTGTTGGAGACTGATGTAGCAAGCAAGTAAGAAAGCTCTATTGTATCCTAACAGAGGATCTTCTTAGGTCAGGGTAGGAAGACCTCATTTAGCAGCTCAAGAGATCCAAAATATTAGAAACAACTCTCAGTATTATGTAGTGCAGTGAGTTCTACTCCACTGCAAACAACAACCACTATAATGAACATATTGTTAAATTATACCTCTTTGAGATGTCAGTCAAAACCACTTTGCTGTCACAATTTTTGACACAGCCCATGTCTGGGCTGTCATTAGATTGTGCAGCTGTAATGTGGTCATTGTGTGTATACTGTATTTAAGAAGAAAGCAAATAAATGCATGAATCAATACAACCAATGAGGGGGAAAAATGATGACTTTGCTAGATCCGGCTTATTTGGTTGAAAGATGCTTATTATATGCATGTATACATAATATACAGTATTCTAAACCATTGCCCAGTACGGTTCCCTGGCCTGTGGTCTTGTACAACTCCAGTAGGTATAGATTTTTAGAATGTGCAGGTGTAGCTAATGTTGTGAGTGTATACCAAATATTTATTATTAATCAGTTACACTCATTCTTTGCAGGGAGGAGAGGTAATGGCGTTGACATTAATTACTGCTTTTGAACCTGTTGTGCAGGAAACCCAAGACGGGCATCCTGATGCTGAACATGGGAGGACCTGAAAAACTAGAAGATGTACACGACTTCCTGCTGAGGCTCTTCATGGACACAGACCTGATGAAACTTCCAGTACAGAAGTACGGATTACTGTAATACACATTTGTGAAGCCATTTTAAGGGCAATACATTACAAGAAGTTGTTGGTTCATATTTTCCCAGAGTGATCTACAAGGTGAAGGTTGTACTGGATTCTGTGTGTCTCATTCTAACTCAAGGTTGATCAGGAGAACCGTGTTTCATGTTGCTCAGGTTAAGGAACCGGTGCAGCTGCACATTGTTGATTTCAGGGCAGTTGTGTGCAACCTTGACTACTAAGAAAGCAGCCTCATGTCCATGTGACTCTCAGGGTGTTTTTAATGTTTATAATATCTGGTTTGGACCAATTGTGTCAAGTCAAAACATTGAAGAATGTCTTCACTGTTTGTAATGTACAGTACATTCGCGTAATCGTTCTCCCGTGCTCCACAGTAAGCTCGGCCCATTCATTGCCAAGCGCCGCACGGCAAAGATCCAGGAGCAGTACAGTAAGATTGGAGGAGGCTCGCCCATCAAACGTTGGACGGCCGTGCAGGGAGAGGGCATGGTGAAGCTGTTGGATGAGATGAGCCCCGAGACAGGTGAGAGCGAGCATCCACACAGCAGCACACTGTACTCATCTAAAGACTCTCAAAGACCAAAGTGGTCACAAAATAGTCCCACTTGCATCTGGCACCTCAGGTCCTTCTAAATTTGGCAATGTCATGTAGTTGGAAGAAGGTATGGGTAACAAAGGTCCTGTGATCAGTTATTGATTGGGGTATCACAGTGGATCCATTGTGCTGCCTCACAACAAGGTTCTTGTTTGGAATCGTTAGCTGTGGCAGGTCTGTGTGCAACGAGTTATTGGAGAGTTTCTAGTCTGCTTCCTGACCACTGTGGAGGTGCCCTTGAGCAACGCACTGACCCTGTTTGCGTGCCACTGATTGTGCGCCCCTTTACCCTGACATTTTTCCTGTATGCAAAATATACAGTAGCGTTCAAGTTGAATTCCCCTTTCAGGGATTATAATCAGTATTAGTGATTAAAAAACACACACACACACACACACACAAGCTCTAGCGGAATATACAAACTCCACAAAGAAAGTTCCATGCTAAAGTCTCCAACCCAGAACCTTTGACTGTGATTCAGACAGGCTTACCACATGTTCCAATAATAATAGTTAATCCATGTTATCCGTAGTTGGTTGGAGTACTGGGAAATTATGTCCACTTGAATATTGAATTCTTGGTTGCATCAGCTGCAGTTTGTGGGTGCAAAAGGAAGATAGCCACACACTGAAGGAGTGGCTGCTCACACGCCTGCGTCACACCTCACTGATAACAACACAAACTGCGAGCAGCAGTTAGAAAGAAACTGACGACCGACAACCAAATCCAAAGATGACATCGTTGACAACTTGTCCTCTGCATTCTCCTGTCCTCCATCCCCCTAAACAATTATAGTGTGACTTTACATAGCACTTTGCAATCTCTCGTTTTCTTTCCCATCAGCCCCTCATAAGTTCTACATCGGTTTCCGGTATGTCCACCCACTGACTGAGGAGGCCATCGAGGAGATGGAGAAAGACGAAGTGGACCGAGCTGTGGCCTTCACACAATATCCACAGTACAGCTGCTCCACCACAGGTCACAGACACACATCATATATTGTAGATATATACATTAATCGTAATAAATAGTATTTAGTAAAATGACATACAACTGAGAGATTTTACCAAAATGCACCATGAAAATGAGGTGTTGGATGATTTACTGGTGTAAAAAAACTGTCTTTGCCTCTTTGTTTCTTTTACCTAATTAAGTTTTTTTTTTTTTTTTTTCTGATTTGGGTCACTATCACTATGAAGTGCAATTGCCTTTTGTGTCCACATCAAAATCACTCTGTAATCGTGACAATATAGGTGAGTAATGACGCTATGAGGTCTCATTACATGTGCCCAAACATTTGTACACATACAGTACCAGTACGATGGCAAGTCTCTTAAAATGTGTTTCCACCCTGTCATTGTGGGGTGACTCCCTCTTTAAGAAACCCGCTGACGTTGTCATTGACATTACTATCAGCATTTTGTATCTCTTCAATTGAAACAGTGGCTTGTTGCAGAGTCAATATTTACACGTAAGTTTAATCATTTTCAGCATATCATGTGCAGTTGGATGTTGTCAAGGTCAAAACGGTCCACCCTGTCATTGTCCATTAACCCTGTCAGCAAACTCGCATATTTTGCTGTTTGCCTGTGTTTATAAAAAAAATAATAATAAATGTGGGAGCTTGACCAATATCCATTTCTAGCAGCATAAAATGTACTTAATACAATGAATATGAAGTTTAATGGAAAAGCTCATATTGGTTCGTGTGAAATGGGGAAGTCCCAAAGGACCATAAGGTGCTTATGGTGATGTTGCCTCATTTGCCGACTGCCTGAGGAATCATCAAGTGACAGCACTTATTGATTATAAGCGCAACCTCCCAAAATATCCATTTTAATTTGTAAGCATTTGTTTTTAGAGATTCTCCATATTGCTTTCTTATGAGGGCATGCTTGACTGTATTGTTTTATTACCACCAGAGAGCAGCAAACACCCAATTGTTGTAATGCCAATCAATGACTTCAACAATAGTTTGGCTTAATAGGATGATAACATTTGTAACCAGTCAAATATTAACAATAGAGAATATATTTTTGTTTTTAATATGATTCTTTGTTGTTGTCTAAACAGGTAGCAGTTTAAACGCCATCTACCGTTACTATAGAAGCAGAGGCGACAGGCCGAAAATGTGCTGGAGTGTCATTGACCGTTGGCCCACACACCCTCTGCTGGTGGAGGTTAGACACACCACACACACACACACACACCACACACACTAATGGGGCAGAAAGAACATCTAGGCACAAAGTTGTCATAGCAACTAATGAGTCAAAAATACTTGTAAGCCTCATATACGTAGTTAGATGTCTTTGTGTCATTATGGCAGAGAGGAACGCCACTTTTTTATTTTATAAAAATAATGTGTGTGTGTGCACGCGCGTGCGTGCAGTGTTTTGCAGAACACGTCAGTAATGAGCTCCTGAAGTTTCCAGAAGAGAAGAGAGATGATGTAGTGATTCTATTCTCAGCCCATTCACTTCCTATGGCTGTAAGTGCAACATGATATCGCATGTCCTGCCGTACTGTTTTACTTCACCACTGAAACTATTTTAATATCAAATCCACTGCTATTGCTGACACATTCCGAAAGCATTAGTCGTACAGTTACAAATAATGAAAAGATATATTTACTAGTTGAAACACCCAAAATGTATGTACAATTAAACAATATGTTTACTACTCAACTGTGCCACTCCTCCTGACCGACAGTCCTATTGTTGTATAATGTGTGCAGGTTGTTAACAGAGGTGACCCATATCCTCAGGAAGTGGGCGCCACAGTTCAGAGAGTTATGGAGCGACTCGGACACTGTAACCCTTACAGACTGGTGTGGCAGTCCAGGGTAAACTCGCACTCTCTTCAGAATTTAAGCTGCTGATGCATTGGACCTATCTGCTGGCAATCTGGTTAACTTGAATGTATGAAACAGCGTAGCATAGATCCTACGGACATGCATTAGGAGAGTGATTCTCCAAGTGTGGTATCACTAGTGGTACGTTGGCTCTCTCTAGTGGAACTCAGTGCATGGTATAAGGTTGACGTTCATCTTACAGGGTTCCGACGCGAGTATGGAAAAGTATGGAATTTCCATCCATCCATTTTCCATACCGCTTATCCTCACTAGGGTCGCGGGTGAGCTGGAGCTTATCCCAGATGACTCCGGGTGAGAGGTGGGGTACACTTGATGCCAGACAATCGCAGGGCACATATAAACAAACAACCATTTGCACTCACATGCACACGTATGGGCAATTTAGAGTTTTCAATTACCATAATTTTTCGTGTATAATGCGCACCCCCAAAGTTGACCTCAAAATTCTGGAAAAGCCTTCTACTTGTATAATGCATTTTTACAATGCATGATTTTGCTTCTACCCATATGATCAAAACAAAGTATTTTTTCAAAGAATTATTCTGAAGTTAAGCACTTTATTTGAACATCATTTTGAAATTCACTGTGTTACATCACCTTTTCTTTTAATAACATTCAATCAATGTTTGGCAACTGAGGACACTAATTGTTGGAGCTCTGTAGGTGGAATTCTTTCCCATTCTTGCTGGATGTACAGCTTCAGCTGTTCGACAGTCCGGGGTCTCCGTTCTCGTATTTTACGCTTCATAATGCGCCAATGGGAGACAGGTCTGGACTGCAGGCAGGCCAGTCTAGTACCCGCACTCTTTTACTACAAAGCCACGCTGTTGTAACACATGCAGAATATGGTTTGGCATTGTCTTGCTGAAATAAGCAGGGGCGTCCATGAAAAAGATGTTGCTTGGATGGCAGCATATGTTTCTCCAAAACCTGTATGTACCTTTCAGCATTAATGGTGCCTTCACAGATGTGTAAGTTACCCATGTCATGGGCACTAACACAGCCCCATACCACAACAGATGCTGGCTTTTGAACTTTGCGTCCATAACAGTCCGGATTGTTCTTTTCCTCTTTGGCCCGGAGGACACGACGTCCACAATTTCCAAAAACAATTTGAAATGTGGACTCGTCGGACCACAGACCACTTTTCCACTTTGCATCAGTCCATCTTAGATGAGCTCGGGCCCAGAGAAGCCGGGGGTGTTTCTGGGTGTTGTTGATAAATGGCTTTTGCTTTGCATAGTAGAGCTTCAAGTTGCACTTCCGGATGTAGCGCCGAACTGTATTTACTGACATTGGTTTTCTGAAGTGTTCCTGAGCCCATGTGGTGATATCCTTTACACATTGATGTCTGTTTTTGATGCAGTGCCGCCTGAGGGATCGAAGGTCAAGGGCATTCAATGTTGGTTTTCAGCCTTGCCGCTTACATGCAGTGATTTCTCCAGATTCTCTGAACCTTTTGATGATATAATAGCTGAATAGTGTTTACCAGTACCTTCCCTTAGAAAGTTATGGGATTGGAATGATTCTTCATAGTCAAGCCCTCAGGTGTTTTGACGACAAAATATTATAATTATAATATATTCTTTGAATTTCTTACTGAGAAGTCCGGAAATTAGGGTCTGGAAAGAATTTTGCTTCATTTAATGAAGCATTTATCTAGGTATAGTTCTTATTGAACTTACAGTGGGTACGGAAAGTTTTCAGACCCCCTTCAATTTTTCACTCTTTGTTATATTGCAGCCATTTGTTAAAATCATTTAAGTTCATTTTTTTTCCTCATTAATGTACACACAGCACCCCATATTGAAATGTAAGTGTTGAAATCTTTGCTGATTTATTAAAAACGAAAAACTGAAATATCACACAGCCATAAGTATTCAGACCCTTTGCTGTGACACTCATATATTTAACTTGGGTGCTGTCCATTTCTTCTGATCATCCTTAAAATGGTTCTACACCTTCATTGGAGTCCAGCTGTGTTTAATTATACTGATTGGACTTGATTAGGAAAGCCTCACACCTTTCTATATAAGACCTTACAGCTCACAGTGCATGTCAGAGCAAATGAAAATCATGAGGTCAAAGGAACTGCCTGAAGAGCTCAGAAACAGAATTGTGGCAAGGCACAGATCTGGCCAAGGTTACAAAAAAACTGCTGCACTTTACGTTCCCAAGAGCACAGTGGCCTCCATAATCCTGAAATGGAAGACGTCTGGGACGACCAGAACCCTTCCTAGAGCTGGCCGTCTGGCCAAACTAAGCAATTGGGGGAGAAGAAGATGATTATTGCGGCTGAGCTCCAGAGATGGAAGAAAGTTCTAGAAAGTCAACCATCGCTGCACCCCTCCATAGTCAGGGCTTTATGGCAGAGGAGCTTGACGGAAGCCACTTCTCAGTGCAGTTTCAGCGTCTGGGATAGGATGACTGGTTGCAAACGAAGGAAAGATGAATGCGGCCAAGTACAGAGACATACTGGACGAAAACCTTCTCCAGAGTGCTCAGAACCTCAGACTGGGCCGAAGGTTCACCTTCAAAAAAGACAATCACCCTAAGCACACAGCTAAAATACCGAAGGAGTGGCTTCACAACTACTCCTTGACTGTTTTTGAATGGCCAAGCCAGTGCCCTGACTTAAACCCAATTGAGCATCTCTGGAAAGACCTGAAAATGGATTCCCACCAACGTTCACCATCCAACCTGACAGAACTGGAGAGGATCTGCAAGGAGGAATGGCAGAGGATCACCAAATACAGGTGTGAAAAATGTGTTGCATCATTCCCAAAAAGACTCATTAGCTCAAAAGGGTGCGTCTACTAAATACTGAGCAAAGGGTCTGAATACCTATGGCTGTGTGATATTTCAGTTTTTCTTTTGTAATAAATCAGCAAAAATTTCAACAATTATGTTTTTTTTTCTGTCAATATGGAGTGCTGTGTGGACATTAACGTGGAAAAAAGGAACTTAAATGATTTTAGCAAATGGCTGCAATATAAAAAAAAAGAATCTCCATTTTTTACTTTTTAAGTAGTAAAGTAAATTTTTTATAATACAGTTCAGTTAAATTCAACTTTTAATTACAATATGTTTGTGTTTTATCTTAAAGAACACTTTTTAAACATTTAGGTCAAATATATATTTAATTGAATCATTATTTAAGTACACAATTTATGTTCCTATGTTTAAGCGCAGTGTTAATGTTCAAATTATGCAGAATGTTACAGTGGCTTACAATAATAGATATTCTTTTTAGGATTAAAGTGTCTCTTTCATTTTTGATGAATACTTAGGTCTACTATGATACTGCATTTTAGCGTTGCCATCATGGTGGTACAAAAACATTATTATTTTTTTTTGAGGTGGTACTTGCAATAGGAGGTGTCAGCGTAAACAGCTAAACATGAAGGTGCCGGAGAAGATGACAGGCCTAATTTCCTTGCTTTATAGTCCTTCCAGACTGAGCTAGTGTTGGCCCAAGGAACTTATATTTGCAACAAGGGCCTTCCTTATATTTATTTTCACACATCATACGGTGCACAGAGAAGCTTCAGCTGAAATGAAGTATCTGTAGCATGTATCAACTTTTATGAAAACCCCGCATTCAGTACTACTGTACATTCACTGTTATCTGTTTAACTGACCAATATTTTTTTAAATTTTATTTACATATTTTTTTTTTTTTTTTATTGTCAAGGTTGCATGTTCAACTTATGAAGTCTTTTCAGTCCAACTATTGTAACTTCAGAAGTTGCCGGTTTTTATTTTGTCACCAGAAGATGGAGCCATATGTCTATCTAATCATGAAGTCTTCAAAAGCAATGCGCTGAACGCTCAGGTGGAGACAATTTTGTTTCTCATATGAGAGCGTGTGTTAGAGGACAAGATGAAGCAAATGTTCTCTGGGTGGTTGAGAACTGTCAATATATATGACAATGTTGCTGCGACATTTATTAAAAACAGATAATTGAAGAGAACATGAGTGTGTTGTGTTGTTTGTGTCAAGCGGAACTCAAGTGCATCATGTCCTGTGTTTCATCCCTCAGGTGGGGCCCATGGCATGGCTCGGCCCCCAGACGGATGAGGTCATTAAAGGTCTTTGTGAAAGGGGGAAGAAGAACATCCTGCTAGTGCCAATCGCCTTCACCTCCGATCACATCGAGACTCTACATGAGCTGGACATCGAGTATGGACAAGTGCTGGGTGAGGAGGTGAGACGTTGCCCACGTTTCCTCTGCTTTGGAAAAATCGTATAGAGGATTACACTGTCTGCAGACTGTCAGAATAATACCAATAATGAAACTATTCATTTGGATCTTTTTTTCTTTGTTAAATAAACTTTGTCACTCTAATATTTATTTAGGAAAAGTTCACTCTTATTAAACTGACCAACTGGGGTTTTTCAGCTCAATAGCCAAGTTGGAAATGTGGCTCCTCCCTCGGGTCCAAAGTTTAAGAAAAAAAAAAAAAAATCTATAATCTATTGTCATAACATCAACATATACATGAACCATTGATAAACTACATTATAACCAAGTTTTGGACTGAATTGAAACAACATTAACATTTAAATCTTACAATGTCTTCCACAAAGGAGAATAGTGTCTCATTGCCGTGGCAACCCCAGAGCACCTAATTTATCGGTCAATATTTTTTGGTGGAGCAGCCAGGACCCCTTGGAAGTCTAGAGGATCAAATAACATTATTGGAACTCTGCTCTACAGAGAATGTTCAGGATGTGTGTTAGGTTCTGTCTATGTCCTGCAGCCGAGTGTCATGTCTGTCGGAAGGCACCAGCAAGGTGACCACAGATCAATGTGACTGGTGCCACGAAAAAACAAGCGCACGTGCACACAGACAATTTGCACATTTGCTGCCCTATTACTTTATTCGCAAAGTATAGGCTTTAAACTAATATGATATACCTGTATGTAAATGTCCAATTCCAAATGTCAGTGTCCAAGTTTCTAAGTAACAATGGTCCCCACAATGATGGACATTTCTACCAGCAAAGAATAATACATTTTATTTATACGGGCACTCAACGACATCGTACATAGACTGCTCCATTTCATGGATCTCAACAGCCAATAATTGGAGCTCAGAACAAAACGCTTGAGTTTCTTAAAAAAAATTTACAGCAGAAATTAAAACACTTATGTTAACCTCACGCGCTTAAAGGTTTCTGATGCTTTTGTCGATGAACTGTCTATGGCTCATTTTTTTTAAAAGCATAATATATGCTAAACTGTGGGGACATTGGTAAATTTGGGATCTTTGATTTGATTTTGTTTTCATTTGATTTCCTCCCTTGTCAGTGTGGTGTGGAGAACCTCAGGAGAGCAGAGTCGTTGAATGGGAATCCTCTGTTTATGAAGGTATAAACGCCCACACACAAGTAATCTTTTATGTGCTGCACCAACATATAGAAGCACAAAATGGTGAAACGGAATGACAATGATATACACTTTTATGCGACAATAAATGGTGAAAAAGTGTGGTGTTCGTTAATGTAATAATGTCAAAAGAGGCAAAAATATACAGGTATATTTTATTGTCTTTTAAAGATAGCAGTTATAAAGACATGGCTGCTGTCTACTTGCTGGTGTGCAACAGATCTGAACTATATGTACAGTACTTTGTTATGGAAAACAGCAAACATGTCACAGAACTTGAAGCATCCCTTAAAGGAACTGTTACTCCTGGATTCCTCTAAAACACAACAATGTTTAAGGAGCTTTTTCACAGAGGAGAGCTCCAGTCGTGCTAGAAAATCGGTCGTAAATAATGAAATAATGAACATATAGTTCGTTATTTAAGATTGGCGGCCCCGACTTGTTTCGGACACTAAAATTGGGACAAATTGACTCCAACAAACCACACAATGGGCGTGTTGCTTGAACACAACCCACCAAACGTATGGTGCACAAAACAAACACACCTCTACTGCTTACCACAACTACCATGAATCATTCAAGTGTATAACTAAAATGTAAGTAAGAAATATGGGAAAGATTTTTGGCAATTTTAATGGATGGAGCAGCTTGTTGGTAATAAGTGAGTGGCGTACAGTTAGGGGGTGATAACAATTCATCAAAAGGATGAAGGGTCCATGACTGACTGGGGGCATGTAAAATAGTATTTTCAATTTTGTGGCATTGAAGTGGATTTGAATTGTGTTTTTTTGTTTGTTTTTTTCCCCCTCCCCCCCAGGGCCCCAAGTACCCGGCAGTTGAGTGTTAGTGTACTCTAGTAGACTGCTCGTCTATGGGAACTTAACATGGATGAGTACAATTGCTTAAAGGCTTTCTACTCTTGCAGTTGAGCATTATGAGATGCGCACAAGATACCACTTGTACCACTTCTTCTTTCCATTATCTCAAATTGCTAATGGCCATGTCACATTCATGTATGACTGGCAGCAACTGTGTACATACATACTGTATGTAGTACGTAGAGTGGAGAGCCTGGAGTTGTGTGATTTAATAAAGGAAGGGAGGTGGGACGCGATGCAGGACGGACACATAGGAGACGACGGTTGCGTGGAATAAGTAAACTCCACGCAGGATGCTGTCAATAAATGGATTCCCAACCCTCCCCTCTGCTCTCGTTCCTATCTTCTGCCTTTCCTTTTCTCTTCTTTCTCATTTCTGCCTTTCCTCCTCCTATCGCTCACTCCTCCCGACTCCACTGCCTCCCTTTACTCTCTGCCCTGCAACGGCTAAATGCTCCAACTCTAACAGTTCTTTGAGTGTTGTGTTTCGTGTGCATGTGTGTGAGGGAGGGGTTTATTAAAGCGAGGGGCAGATCAATGGGAATCTTAAGAGCTGACTACAGGAGAACTGAACTGCCCAGCTGTCTGGCTGGTCAAGCCCGCCTTTGCTCAGAGCCCCCTTGCCAGGCCTGTGTGTGCGTGTTTAAATCCATAGCAGAGATGATCATGTCTGCAACAGACAACATGTCTTCTCTACTGTGTTAACTTTTGAATAGCTTCTCCTCCTTTCAGTAATTTGGGTACACAATGACAATTCACTACAATATACTGTAAGACAGTCGCTATATTTGCAACCAGCAGGAACGTTTAATAACCATTATACAGACTGTTCAGGCTTATAGTGGTTATTTCTAGTGCATATACGGCTGTCGTCTCCTATGTGCTTAAGTGGGAAAATACCCCCACCGTTGTGCAATTAATTATCTGCCTGCACAGATTCTCCCATCCTCTTAAGTGTGTCATTTACGCACCTTCATACCAGATCCACACACTGGGTGGACCAAACCCAAAATGTGGCCGTTCCCTGTCAAATCTGGCCCTGCATACATTGTCCTGTTGACTTAAGCACATTTCCTCTTACGCAAGTCACGAGTTGTAGTAAGTCAAGCGCCCCAGGAAGGTGGCACAAAATAGCGCACTTGAAGTTTGGGTGCAGTTACAATATACACCACCAATAATATTGCAAAGGAGACTTCCAGAAAGCTAGCAAATTGTCACTGTCACAGTTTTTCTTTCTTTTTACTTTCTTTCTTTCACTGCAGTCTCATGCAGTCCTATGCCAACATTGGCATTCACCTATGTTGACATCAAGGCTCAGCTCTTCAGCTAGACCGATCACCCCATAACTGGCAGAGGTCACCAAGCTCTGTGCGTGGCTGTACAGAGAGATTGAACAAAAACTATTTACTGACTCGATAAAAGAGCCGGTTTGAGTTGGCTATTGCAGCGTTTTAGCTGTGATATTTATGGAGGAGAATATCGGCACGAGCTGACTTTTTTCCCCCCACTGTTTGTTTACGGTACTCACATACAACTGTGAGGAGCGATTACATTTCAAGCATTTTCCCAGCCGGCGTTAAAACAAAAGCGTTTGGAGTTTTTTTTATGAAAAAAGAAAAACTGACCGGCTCGTTGAAGAGAACAAGCGTAGGCCACCCACTAATTACAACCACATTCATCATTATAGCATAATGGTGAGTTGCATTTGTAATCATTGTATTTGTTTTATGCCGTTCCGTAAAAATCTGTCTGTGACGCAAAAAAGGTTGGGTGGGGGGGATCGCCGGTCAAGCTGTGTAGCCAGAGCAGTTCGCACGTCCCGACCGGCCGGCTACACTGCTATTTAAGGTCTTTGAAAATTGTAAGTGTGCTTTATCTTTTTCATGGATCTAAATGAAATTCACAAGTCTGAGGAAAAGAACATGTTCCAGGATTTCCACGTAGCCTATGAGGGTGCGAAAGATGGACTCCGATATAGCAGGGGTTCATTGTATACTTTTCACAATGTTACCATTTGAGCTTGACTAATTGCCTCTCTTGTTTATTTAGTGTACTATCATAGCATGGTAGAAGTAGCCAAATAACTACATTTCTTTGGTCTTGTCCAGGCTCTGGCAGAACTGGTCCAATCCCACCTGAAGTCCAATGAGCCATGTTCCCGCCAGCTGACCTTGCGCTGCCCGCTGTGCACCAATCCCACCTGTGGGGAGACCAAGGCCTTTTTTGCCAGCCAGAAACTGTCATAGAACATGTGCACAGACAAGCACGCCCGTGCTACCTCTGGAGACATTACGAAGATATGTACTGCGCAATGTGGAAAGTCAGTTCATACCGACTTACACCTTTTTAAAAAAGGAGAACTTAAGCCAAAATTCCTTTTGTAAGAATACGTCGTATACACCTCCACTGGTCTAAACGCAGTATTCTTATTCATATTGCGTTTGTGCAAGGAGGATTGAAACATTAAATCATCAGTTTTCACCCATCTCAGGTAGCCGCCATGTTGGGCAATGTCCCCCTCTGCTGTCGACTGAAGTTAACGTCACAAGTTAACATACATTTTGGATGACAAAATTTTAGCCCGTTTGGGTTCAATCCATCATGTCATCAACCCTTATTTATGCTTGTTATCGCAACATAAACGGGGAGTCCGTTTAGCTGTTTTCCTGGTCACATGATGTTACGCATATAGCTGTTACACGCGGGGGTAGTTGTGAAATTAATTTCAGGTCGACAGCAGGAAGGGGCTACCTGAGATGGATGAAAATTGATGAATTAATCTGTTTTAATTCTTATTCCACAAATGCAATATTAATCAGAATACTGTCAGTCTACTTGAGGAAGATACAAACTATTCTTGCAAAAATGCATTTTGGCTTTTAGTTCCCCTTTAAGGAAAAACGTCAAAGGAAAAGGTTGGAATAAGCTATGTGTTAGCATCTTGTACTTTTTTCAGTTTCTTTTGTTTACACAGAAACAGTTTAGTAATCTTTTTGCTTCGTTTTGGGAGTCGGAGCGGCATGGCGGACGACTGGTGAGCACATCCACCTCCCAGTTCTGAGGACTCAGGTACAAATCCAGCCTCTCCTGTGCAGAGTTTGCATGTTCTCCCCGTGCCTGCGTGGGCTTTCTCCGGGCACTCCGGTTTCCTCCCACATCCCAAAAACATGCGTGCTAGGTTAATTGAAAACTCTAAATTGCCCATAGGTGTGAATGTGAGTGTCATTGGTTGTTTGTTTATACAGTGGGTATGGAAAGTTTTCAGACCCCCTTACATTTTTCACTCTGTTATATTGCAGCCATTTGTTAAAATCATTTAAGTTCATTTGTTTCCTCATTAATTTACACACAGCACCCCATATTGACACAAAAAAATGAATTGTTGAAAGTTTTGCAGATTTATTAAAAAAGAAAAACTGAAATATCACACAGCCATAAGTATTCCAACCATTTGCGGTGACACTCTTGTATTTAACTCACGTGCTGTCCATTTCTTCTGCTCATCCTTGAGATGGTTCTAGACCTTCATTGGAGTCCAGCTGTGTTTGATTATACTGATTGGACTTGATTAGGAAAGCCACACCCCTGTCTATATAAGACCTTACAGCTCACAGTGCATGGCAGGGCAAATGAGACTCATGAGGTCAAAGGAACTGCCTGAAGAGCGCAGAGACAGAATTGTGGCAAGGCACAGATCTGTCCAAAGTTACAAAAATATATAGATGCTGCACTTAGGGTTCCTAAGAGCACAGTGGCCTCCATAATCCTTAAATGGAAGACATTTGGGACGACCAGCACCCTTCCTAGAGCTGGCCATGCGTCCAAACTGAGTAATTGGGGTAGAAGAGCCTTGGTGAGAGAGGTAAAGAAGAACCCAAAGATCACTGTGGCTGAGCTCCAGAGATGCAGTCGGGAGATGGGAGAAAGTTCTAGAAAGTCAACCATCACTGCAGCCCTCCACAAGTCGGGGCTTTGTGGCAGTGCAAGACACATGAAAGCCCGCATGGAGTTTGCTTAAAAAAAAAAACATCTGAAGGACTCAAAGATGGTGAGAAATATGATTCTCTGGTCTGATGATACCAAGATAGAAATTGTTGGCCTTAGTTCTAAGTGGCATGTGTGGAGAAAACCAGGCACTGCTCATCACCTGTCTAATACAGTCGCAACAGTGAAGCATGGTGGTAGCAGCATGAATGTGAACAAAAGATGAATGTGGCCAAGTACAGAGATATTCTGGACGAAAACCTTCTCCAGAGTGCTCAGAACCTCAGACTGGGCCAAAGGTTCACCTTCCAAAAAGTCAATGACCCTAAGCACAGCTAAAATACCGAAGGAGTGGCTTCAGAACAACTCTGTGACTGTTGACTTGAATGGCCCAGCCAGAGGCCTGACTTAAACCCAATTGAGCATCTCTGGAAAGACCTGAAAATGTCTGTCCACCAACCTTCACCATCCAACCTGACAGAACTGGAGAGGATCTGCAAGGAGGAATAGTAGATGATCCCCAAATGCAGGTGTGAAAAACTGCATAATTCCCAAAAAGACTCATGGCTGGATTAGCTCAAAAGGGTGCTTCTACTAAATACTGAGCAAAGGGTCTGAATACTTAAGGCTGTGTGATATTTCAGTTTTTCTTTTTTAATAAATCTGCAAAAATTTCAACAATTCAGTTTTTTTTCTCCTGTCAATATGGAGTGCCGTGTGAACATTGATGTGGAAAAAATGAAGTTAAATGATTTTAGCAAATGGCTGCAATATAAAAAAAGAGTGAACATTTTAAGGGGGTCTGAATACTTTCCGTACCCACTGTATGTGCTCTGCGATTGGCTGGCGATCGGTTCAGGGTGTACCCCGCCTCTTGCCCAGAGTCAGCTGGAATAGGCTCCAGCACGCCCGTGACCCTAGTAAGGATAACCGGTACGGAAAATTGAAGGATGCTGGATTCAGTGGAAAAGTGTGAAACATATGCAAATATTAAAAGTCAGCTGATGGTAAAAATATTACAAGTTTAACTGCTCAAGGTCTGTGTCTAAATAGAAGCGATAACTGCAGAAACATCTTTATCCCATCAAAATAACAATCAAAAATCATTGCACTGTTTTTAAGTCCCTTTTTTTTTTTTTTTTTTTTTTTTTTTTTTTGCTAAAGTTTGTTCTTCCATTCCATCATCTTGGTCCCTGATAACTACTTTCTTGTTTGTCTGCTGACTGACTGCAGTCGGAAGGTTGTGATGTTTTCCTCTTTGTGGTGGTGTAAACATTCAAGCATAAGTGGTAATCACATTGCTGGGCTTACAAACAACCTTGCCTCAATTCTAGAGATAGTTTATTAACTTTCTTTATAACTGCTGTTAACCATATTCTCTAGATTTTTGTAAACTTCCATGTCTCGTAGCAGGATGTTTCAAGGTCAACTGTCTGCTTAGCCATCCATCCTTGAGATTCTTCATGAATTATTATGTTTAAAAATGGCAACTCTTTGCTGAAAAAAAAATCCTCCCTTCTTGAGATGTATAAATGTCCCCTAAAGATATTCCGTTGTTTTTGTCCTATGTTGCCATCATAATGTGCCTTTTACATATATATATTTTTTACAGCTAATTGAGAAAAATGAATTTACCGAATGGCATGCTTGATCATTGGCCCGATTGACGCCAAATAAGTTAACAGTTAGGCCATGGGTTCTCTTTAAAAAGAGAATGTAATCTTCGATAAAGCATAAGAACCCTATTGAAGGGGAAATGAGAGCATCACATGTTCCATGTTAGACTGTCTTACTCTTGTCAACATTGGTACATTGTAACCACTGGTATTCTCCTGAACTACTAGCATAATTTTACAGATGTAGTTTTGCTTCCGCATCAACCATCCTCCCCTAAAATGCATCCAGAATTGCAATTTACACCAAAGTCTCTCTTCACATACGCAAACTCGTGATGCTTGTGCTTCCAAAATTTGCTCAAAATATATAGAGAAATGAGGCTGCGTGAAGTGTCAACATTGTTTGTACGAGGTTTCCAGACTACATTAAGGAAGTGTTTGTACACAGCTAATCCCAGACACATTTAGTATAGGCTGTGAGCTAAAATAAGCTAAGATCATTGCAAAACAATACAGTTACACCATGGCCACGGGCCAACACATACCGCTTAACTGTAGCGCACAATTTGGGGGAGAAAAAGTCATTCAAGCAGTTGAATGGGGTTATCTGTTGTTCAGCCTAAAGCAATGTCTGCTGCCAAAAGGTGGCATAGAATTACTTTATAATTAAGATTAGCAGGGGTTTTTTTCCCCCCAGCTCCAGCATATTTCTGTTTGCATTTATTTATTTGCGTTTGATTTGTTGTGTCATGGAACACATTTTTCCACAGTTTAAAACAACAATTGACTCTTGGTGTGTCAGCATGTCTTCCTGTATTATGGTCAAATAAATGGCAAAATGTGATGCACGACAACTGTGATTTCTGACGATTGTGAGAGACCGACTAGCTTTTTCAAAAACAAAATGACATTCAGAAGTGTCACTGCCAGGAGTCCACAAACCCATAATTGCCTAAGTCAATTGCATTTTCCGAAAAGAGAAAAAGAAAAATGACTGACTCGCGGTACTACTGTACATCACTAGCCAGTCTTGTGCTCTTCTCTGTACAACTGTGTGTGTGTGATGGCGTCTTCTACTAAGTCATCTATTTAGACAGTCTTATGGCTGGTACAAGAGGGTAGAAAGAAATCAGTTATTTATAGTCTCGTGATTCTCTACTTTATTAGGATTCACTTCGTCTGTCCTTTGCCCTTCTGCCGCCATCTTTCTTTCTTGTATCTCGTTTTTCTGTATTTATCATTATTCATTCTCCTCTTCAACCGTCTACCTCCCGACTATATTATCTTCTCCTTTTACTTTCTCTGTCCTTATTCTTCCCTCCTCATTTTCTTTTCTTTTCAATTTTCTACCGTTTCTTTTCAGCTTTGTCATTTTGTCTTCCCACCGCTCCTCTTTCCCCCCTTTTTTGTCTGACCAATCTTTTCCCTATCTCCCAGCCTTCCACACCTTCCCATTCATTTCTATCAGCTTGTCTCCCCCTCCCCTCCCTCCAAGTTTTTTCCCCCCAGCAGCCCCCTGCGGCGTTGCAATCACCTCTGCTGTTGTTGATTAAGCCGAGAGAGATTGGCTGTCCACGACCCAATAACCCCTGAGGGTGCAGGGCTTGGCGCTCTCTCCCCTTTTTCCCCCCCCATCCGCCCATTTTGCACAGCCCCTCCTCACCATCTGAGCCATGAGTTATAGTCTTTTCCTTCATTTTTTTCTGTCACTGTCACCTTACCTTTCCCTTTCTTCCTCTTGTAGCACCCCATCCTTTCCTTGTCCTCTTCTACTCTCTTCTTTTCTGGCCTCTCCTCGTTAGAGCTCACATTTCCTCTTATTAAATCCCTCATCTTTTCTTACTTATAGTCCTTGATTAAATCATTGTCTCTCTTTACCTCATGTATTTCCTCTATTCACAGTCCTTCAAAACCTTTCTGTCTCCTTTTATTTACTCCTGATTATCTTCTATTTTTCTTTCTTTCAATCCTTGTTTGCGCTCCTGTCACATCTCCACTCACCTTCTTCCTCTTTTTGTCGTCCTACTCCTATTTTTCGAGTGTTCCCTTACCTCACACTCCTTTCCCTTGTGTTTTCACAAGACTCGCTTGTGTGAAATGTGATTACATACTTTTGTTAAGATATATCCAGTGCTGTTTTGCCACAGAAAATATGACTTTGGGTGAGAGGAGGGGTACATTTTGGAAAAGCAATCATTCACACTCACATTTAGCTCATTAGCTCCTCGCTTGCTTGTTAGCGTGCAGGCTAGTGAACATAATAAGCAGTTAACTTTCCCTCAAGTGTCTCTGTTGTGTGGAGCCACATACACACGGCGCCCGGAGGTCAGGCTGTCTGATTCGTCATCTCTCGCTCCGTGCACCGCATGTACACTATATTTAAGTATTTTGCTCACCTACCTTGACTCACATATGATTTTAAGTGATATCCCATTCTAAATCCATATGGTCGAATATGAATTGACCTACGCTTTGCAGCTATAACAGCTTCAACTCTTGTGGGAAGGCTTTCAACAAGGTTTAGGAGTGGTTTATATAGTGGGGGCGGGCCGACTAATGCCAGAAAGCCCAAACGGGTACTTTGGCTTGTTTTTAACCCTTCCCAAAAAACCTGGACAACTGAAATGGTGAAAGAGTTTTTAACGCCATATCGAAACAATTCAGTGCTATATTGTTATCAGTCTTTGTACGTTGTCAGCACTTATCTTCAAACGTAATGTATTTAGAAACAAATCACAGCACTTTACAGGGGGGTGGGGGGCACGGCGACCGACTGGTTAGCGCATCGGTGACCGACTGGTTAGCGCATCGCCCTCACGGTTCCGAGGACCCGGGTTCAAATCTGGCCTTGCCTGTGTGGAGTTTGCATATTTTCCCCGTGCCTGTATGGGTTTTCCCTGGGTACTCCGGTTTCCTCCGACATCCCAAAAACATGAATGGTAGGTTGATTGGCAACTCTAAATTGCCTGTAGGTGTGAATGTGAGTGTGAATGGTTCTTTGTTTATATGTGGCCTGTGCAGGGGCGGAGCTACATGGTGGCCAGGGATGGCCGCAGCCACCCCTGCCAGTGGGCCACCCCATCAACGAAAGATTTTGCCCACCCCACGGAAAAAGATTTCTGGCTGCGCCCCTGGCCCTGTGATTGACTGCTGACCAATCCAGGGTGTCGTAGCCCTTTCGCCTGAGGTCTGCTCGGCTCCAGCGCCTCTGAAAAAAGGGCAGGCCGTCTGGAAAATGCATGGATGGATGGAAGTTGAAAAAAATGTGTACACACCAATGAAAGCTAAAGCAAGGCTAATAAAGATGTCTGAAACTTGTGCTTGTGTTCACCGAGAAATCGATAAAAACTTCCTTTTCAAAAGGGGTGAACAGTACTCATTGACTGTATGTTGAACAATGTAATGTACTGTAGTTACACCTGTGTACATTACTGCTGCTTTGTCTATGATTCGTATTATATTTCTTGGTTTTACATTCTCTGGAATATGACTGCACAGCCACCAGTCCAACCCATTGGTCAAATATTTCCACACTTCCATTAAACTGCACTGACAAAGGAGGAACATATCGTGGTTACATTAGGGCCGCTAAATGTTTAATACTTTGCCCTTGTCTCATTTCTCTTTCTTTTCAACACCCAAATCGCTCTTCTCTTTGCTCCATTTACTCTGTCTGCAGCCCATGCAGCTCAGGCGTGTGTGTTCACATGCACGCGTGTGTGTGTGTCTGTGTGTGTATTGTGTGGCTGCTAGTAATTGAAAAGCTGCAAGGCCAACCCCGTGACCTCCTATTGCGCGAACGACCATTGATTTCTCCAAAGAACGGGAGAGAGGTATGAAGTTGGAAAAAGAATAAGAAGAAATATTGAAGAATGGTGAAGAAATGGAGGGATGAGGGGACGGGGCAGATTAAAAACACAAAAATCAAAGAAGGGGAGTCTTGTGTTGGATTGTTTTGCCCGTCAACGTGCGCTGCCTTCTGTCCCACCATGTGGTGTTTCCACCAGCAGATAACAGTATCGATGTGATATTATTTCATACAAACCAAATTGTCAAGGATTTATTTCGGCCCATGACCACTCCTCAACATGTCGGGGATAGGGGAATGGGAGTCAAACTAGCAATTTTCTAATTCTAAGAAAGGCATTCTACCCCCTCAGAATTGTCGCTCAAGTAGAAATGATCCAGACAGTGGTGGCTCTCGAGTGAATAGCAACCCGGTGTTTGATTTCATATTGTGGTACCACTGAATGACAGATGTTGCCGAAGTGTGTAGTTCTCCACCACTTCAAAACTGTCAGCAAATTTTTCATTAATACCTCTTCGACAGTGATGTATAACTAGGCATTTCTAACTTAATTCAATATTGCATTGAATCTCATTGTGTCGCTGTATCCAAACAAAAATATTCAACATTCATCTATCCATTTTTCTGATTGCTTGTCCTCACTTATGGGTGAGCTGCAGCCAGGTGACTTTGGGCGATAGGCGGGGTACACCCTCGACTGGTCGACAGTCAAAATTGCAGGGAGACGATAGATGTAGGAGATACGTTCGGGATACAAAATAGAAAGAGTAACATTCACACCTATGGACAATTTAGAGCCGTGATTCTGAAGCATTTTACACCAAGTACCGCCTCAAAAACACTTCGATCGCCAAGTGCCACCATCCTGACCAACATTAAAATACAGTGGCATAGTAGGCCTTTGTGCTCATCAAAAGCAAAGCAGAGGTATATGTTATATTATTGGAAACCACTGTGAGATTATGCATGTTAACACTGTGCTTAAATATACGAAAAGCAAAAACAAAACAAAACTGTATTTCGGTAATGGTTACTTAAAACAAATGAAAAAACAATGAAACATTATGAACATTTAATAAAGTATTTCTTTTGCATACCACTAGAGGGATCTTGCATACCACACTCTGAGAATCACTGTTTTTCAGTCATCAATGAAACTAACAAGATTCAAACTCTCCACTTTAAAACTGTGAGACAGATGTGCTTAACCACTCGAGCATCATGCTAACATACAATAAAATGTTAGCATGTCCGGCTGACGGTCGAGATGTTCTGGGTTTGAATTGACTTGGCCTTCTTGTTTTCTCCCTGCGCGTGTGTGAGCTTTCTGCAGTTACTCAAGCGTCCTCCAACATTCTAAATATGTTAGGTTGGTTGAAGACTCTAAATTGTCCTTAGGTGTGAATGTGAGCAACTGAGCATAAATGGTTGTTTGTCTATAAGTGGCCTCAAATTGGCAAATCCAGGGTGTACTCTGTCTCTCGTACAAAGCTGGGATAGGGTCCAGGACAAGCAGTATAGAAAATCGATTGATATTTTAAAATGTTATTCAAAAATAATATTCTTTAAAGGTCCCAAGCCATCAACATCATTTTTTTTCCTAGAGTTGAATGCATACTGCAACATACAGTAGGTCAAAATGGGTCTGTGACTTGGTTTAAGTTTGACCTCTACAGTATGTGCTTCGTCAGTTGAATGCAAAAAGCAATTAGCAGCACAAGGCTTGCAAAAGGGCTGGATTTGAAATCTCCGACGTTGTGTCGCAGTCTTGTCCATTCCTATTCAAGTGCCCACCCACTTCGTGGTTGGTACCCACCCATTCAACACAGCTGAATGGCAACACGGCATTTCAGGGTTATAAGCGAGTGAGTCTCAGCCATACAAATACAATCTATTAGTATACATATCTTGTCTTTTACAATAATAATTAACTACGTTCCCTATTAGTGGGCCAACAATCCAACGCTTGGTGAATTGTGCTTCAAGACATCGAGGGACGCACCGTTGCTATACACAAGGAGACGCCAAGATATGGCCCAATTAGAGCCAAGCTGTTTTCCATATTTAAATTGGGAAAGATGAAGGATCCAATCAGAGCAAAGCTTATTTACATGTCGTTTCAACTGCCAGGCATAAAAGACCAACTAGAATAACTTGAAAAAGGACATTCTGGGCATTTCCAACCCAACAATCCAATCCAATCCAATCCAATCCAATCCAACAATTATCTTGTAAACCCAATAAAAAAGAAATAAAAATGATGGCATGGGACCTTTAAGGTTAAAATAAATAAAACGTTTGTAAAGATGGTATTAATTGAACAATCTGAAAAGATAATATAAAAAAACCTTTGTAGTATGCACACTGCAAATTACAACCACAATAATACTGTAAATGCATTATTAGGAAGCAATACTTGTCATTAGCTTGTGCAGGTTTACAGAATGTTTACAGAGTGTGCAGTGATTGTATGTTTTCGTATCATTGTCATCATTATTTCCCCCTTGCAATCATTTCTGACTCCATCTCAGTCACTTTGCAGGAGGCTGTTTAGATCCCTGCAGATTTCTTATCAGTGTACTTACAGCAGTGAGAGTCATATTTATTTGCCACAGTAAACATTTTCCCTTCTGGCTTTTTTGTCACTGCAAGTTGTACGAATTAAGACGGCAGCATTTTACAAACGTTTAAGCTGCAGTCACTCTTCGCTTTCCCACGCTTTGTCCTCTTTATCAGGCATCCGACCCGCAGGTAATAGAAAGACAATGTCACCAGATTTAACAGCAACCCAATGGCCTGCTGTCTCCCTGGCAACAGTGGGAGGGGAGCAGGAGGAGGAGGGAATGGAGTGGTTAAAAGGAGAGCAAAGGAGGAGGGGAAGTTTAAAGGTGAAAAGTGATGAGGTGGATTGATGATGGGAGGTAGATGCTTGGATGATTACAGAGATGGAAGAAAGGAGTAGTGGGACAAAAGAGAACAAATAAATAAACGGAGTGATGGTGAAAGGGGAAAGACTGACTTTTAAAGATGTCCATGTAAATTACAGGAATAG
The DNA here is from genome assembly GCF_024500385.1 of Phyllopteryx taeniolatus. Lineage (NCBI taxonomy): Eukaryota > Metazoa > Chordata > Actinopteri > Syngnathiformes > Syngnathidae > Phyllopteryx > Phyllopteryx taeniolatus. The sequence goes on from NC_084516.1 coordinate 18,144,046, forward strand.
GAGAGACACAAAGTCATAATTCATAGTATTACGTTCAAGTATTAATAATTAATAATGTCTAATATATTGCATGTGAATGCTGAGCTCAATCCCCAGGTAGCGTGCAAATACTATACACCTCTTGCCAATACTGGCCACTCATGCCAGAGTAGCATCTGCTCCATTTGCACACTGACTGAGGAGTATCTGCAACATTTGCACAATCAACATTGTCCCAGATTATCGCACTACTCGTCACTTTAAACCGCATACACTCCTTGAAGGCCCTTTGCACAATGGTCATTCGAACTGCTCTAAGTGCTCGAGGACTCTGCATCTTTTTGCACAATTGTAATTGTCAAAAAAAAAATACAAAATAAAAAATTGTACCGGCATTACCAGATAACTAGCAACCCTTTATTGCTCAGTGACTGTTTTTTTTTTGTCAATGTCTTTCTGTCTCCAAAGTGTTCTCTGTCAATTGACTGTCTGTTGTCGTACTAGAGCGGCTCCAACTACCGGAGACAAATTCCTTGTGTGTTTTTTGGACATACTTGGCAAATAAAGATAATTCTGATTCGGATTCTGATTCTGACAATGTAAACGCAGAATATGATTGGACACTGTTGTAGGGATTTAGCTTTGCCACATCATTGCTGCATTGTCGCTTTTCTGTCATTAGATCTTCTTTCAGACAAATTAAAATATTTCACAATCGCTATGTGTTCGGACAGAATATATTCATATCTCCCTTGCAGCATTTTTTTTGTTTTTAAATATAAATTTAATGCAAGGTTGCGAATGGTGCAATATTTTTTTTTTAAAATATATATATATATATATATATATATATATATATATATATATACGTACAGTATATGTCCTCAAAGTGTTTCATGCAAATGGTTACTGTAATTACAGTATATCTTTACTATTAAATTGGCGTAGGTTAATGACAGACACATTTGGGTTACATTGCCACCTTAGGAACAGAACTTCATCGTAAAAAGGAATTAGTGTGCTTGTTCCTCAGCATTCACAAAGAAGTACCAGCTGGTAAATATAATGCATTCAAGACTGCTGGAAAGTAGCTAACAAGGTCCCATGGTTGGCATTCCACCCATCCATCCGTTTTCTATACAGCTTGTCCTCATTACATTTGCGGGTGAGCTCGAGACTGTTCCAGCTGAATTTTATAGAATGTCGCATTAACGCACATATGATACAGTATAGTGAAATAGCAACACCAAATTTGATGAAACTCCTACACTACCTCATAAGGCTAATTTATTTATTTTTGCTGTAGGCTGAAAACATTTGGGTTTGATATCAAAAGGTAAATGGTGTATGAGACAAGAGATCAACAGTCTAGTCTTTTTTTCTGTGTTTTTTTTTTTATTTTTTATTTACATTCCATGTATTTACATATGGATTTGATACACAACTTAGAATACAGAATAAGAATTTTTCGGTGAGCCAAAGTGTTCCAACATATACTTAATTAGACTAAAGTGAAGACAATTTTTTGGTTGTAAATCCTTCGCTTGCAGGAACTGCATCAATGGTAACCCACTGACATTACCAATCATCTGCATTCTTCTTTTATGCTTTTCCAGGCTTCGTTTTGTCTCTTTTGCCTCTTACGCAGGCAAAATGAATGCTCTATAGGATTTAAGTCTGGAGATTGATTTGGCCTTTGTTGTTATGGCAGTGTGTTCTGGGTGCATATGAAAGATCTCTCAATCGTTTTGTTTGACTCTTTCTTTAAATTGGCTGACAAAATTAGTTTCAGTAGACTTCTTGGTTGAATTTCATTGGTCAGTATGAATATTGAAAAATTCCAAGGCATCCAAAGCAACTTTACATTCTATAGCTGTATATTTTTGACAAATACAGTAATGAGACCAGAATCACTTGTTCATGGATAAGACCATTGTGATGTCTTTATTGATCCCCCCCGTCTTTTATACATAGAGTGGAACAATAATATTTCTCCAATGGTCTCTGTTATGTTTGATCATCATTTTATTCCACAACCACAATTTTCAGTCATGTCTGTTTTTCTTTTCCAACCAAATGTAGAAAATGTAAAAAATGCTGAATTCGATTTTGCTTTACATTGTGGATAATATAGAAGGAATGAAAAAAATAAAAATAAATAAAAATAAAAAAAACCTGAATGCAATGATTTGTTTTTGATGACATTGTAGAAGAGTGAGAGAGCTGGATTGGACACGTCTGTCAAATTTGATGGATGAAACTGCTTGAATAAGTAAAACACATCAGAAGCAGATGATTTCGACCCTTTACTATGATTTGACTATGGTGACTATATTGACTAACGGTGACTATGATTTCAGTTGAATCCAGTTAAAGCCTGAACTGGCAGAAGCGTAATTCTGTAACTTCTACATTAGCAGTTCAAAGGTCCTACTAGATGCAACCGAGGCTACACTGATGAAATGATTGATGACGACGATGGGGATGATAATGAGGTCAATAACAGAGCCACATTGCATTACATGGATAGCTAACTGTAAATACACTCATGCATGAACTCTGGCCTATAGCACTGCTACCGTACGTACGATGAAACGGCGATGCACATGTAAAGACAGACACTGACGTAAGAATTTAAGGAAGGTATAAAAATAAATTTCACATGGTTGAATGTTCAAATCAAAAAAGCGCATCAAAGAAGCCTGTATTATTTCGGGGCGGAAACACGTAGATTTTTGGCATCTTTTCAGTCCCAAATGTTCCCAATTCCAACCATACAGTATGCACACAAGGGGACAATCACCCCCACAATCAGGAGCCAAACAATGCATTTAAATGTTCAATTCTACCCTCTCCCTCTGTCCTGGTTAAATGGGACAGAGCCAAAAGTTATACAGCATACAAAACTACCAGCAAGAAAACAAAAGTAGAAAGAAGAGTGCGTGAATAATTTACGACAATTTTATCATCATCATCATCACCAGTGGCGAGGAGGTATATCTGCAACAGTTTGGAAAAGAGAGCACGGTTGGATTTTTTTCTCCACGTTTAAAGCTTTGCAACCATCAGGAAAAATAAACAAGTACCTTGATTTGGCATTTACAGAAAATACTGATTCGTAATTTATGAGAGGATGTTTGTATCTTGTTCACATAAGTGGAAAAGCAGCTGAGATTAAAGTAAAAAAAAATAAAAATAAAGTCACTGAGAATTGATTTGCTGTGATTATATTGCAAAGAGCAGAGTGGAAGGAAACTCCAAATGACAGCACTGACGTTTGTTTTTTGACAAGAAAAATATATTTAAAGGTCAATGGAAAGGAAATTTGTTCGACCCTTCCAATTTGTTCCACTTCGGCTCGAACAAGTTGTCAAATACTGTAGAGGGGGGGGGGGGGGGGGGGGGGGGGGTGATAGGTTACGCAAAAGGCTTAATTCGACCTTTGTCGGCTTAACACAAATCACAATGTAGTCGCTATGCGGCACGTAGCTGAAGAGAAGCCATTCAAATACTACAATAGTCGTGTGAAAAATAAATTGTAAAAGATTGCTTGAACAAACTCCAGACTTAAAATGCAATTGATTTAGGTGTCAAGACAAAACATTAAAGCTCGTTATTATTTATTTTCTGCAAAGTTTAATAGAGCCAAATCTACAATATATATTTTTTAAATATCATTCATATTTTTGCCCGTTCCCTACACTTTTGAACAAGAAAGAGAAAATGTGCCTCTCGTTGGACATCAGGAAAACGTCCATATTATCAATCCCAATTTTTTTTTTTTCAAACCAGACAATAAATGGCTGACTCATTCACATAATTGATTTGCATTGGGTCTCTTTTGAGGAACATAGACCATGCAAAGACCAAAAATGGTGGAGACCCCAGCATCTTTACATAAGAAAGAGTGGCACTGTATGCGAGACAGCACTGAAGAAGAAGAAAAAACAAAATGGTTTCTTTGGTTTCATCAAGACAATCGAAAGGACAAATGGAAATTCAGTGAGGTAGCCTCTCTGGTTCTCACTGCTGGAGTAGACTTTTCCTTCATTTTACATACACACGCACGCATGCGCACAAACTCATTCTTGGAAGCAGCTGTAGCTTCAAGGGACTTCTTCCTTTCTATCGAGACAACAAAACAAGTCAGTGTGTCACACTCACACAAACGTCCTTAAGAAACTGGATCAATGCCGCAGGTATTTCAATGCGGAACTGGTGTGTGGTAGCATTACATCCCCTTAACAATAACCTGGATAAGATCTTTGGCAAATAAAGATTTTGCGCAGAAACTCAACGAAGACAGGAATCAAATTCCATTTTGTGTTTCTTCCAATATTTAGAAACTACAAATCAACAATTTGGATTCCTGTAGAATTTTCATCCCACATTTACATTTACATTTCTATTTTTTAAACATTTTATATACAGTAATGTTTGCAACTTGGTTTAAAAACATAAATTAAAAAGAAAAAGAAACACTGACTATAGACTTCATATTTTCATGTGTGTCTTGTAATTTGTTACTTGAACACAAAATACATGATGCTCATGAAACATTTTCTTAAATTTTGCGTTGAACTAACAAAAACAATTCTTGTAGACATTAAGGCAACATTTTATTTGCTTACTTTGGTTGTTGTTTAAGTCTATGGAATCAGGTAAATACAAAATACTTTGAAGGAGTATTAGAGCCACACTGAGAAGAAAAGCAAAGGAAAATGCAGACCCAAAAAGTTGTCAAATTGCACAAATAACATTTCAATGTTATGTGAAATATAGTAATGCCAGAAGTGAAAAAAAGTACACTGAATTTGATCGTGTACATCAGTTGCTCATGACTAAAATGCGCTAAACGGATTTTCCCCTCGTCTCCTCAAAAGTAATACTACAATAGATACGAGTTTAACACGTTTTAATCATGTGCAACGTGTATATCATGTTCGAATTGAGTAAATTCAAAGTGTACATGATCGCCAGTCAATCACATATCAACCAACAACAATTCACACCGATGGGCAATTTAGTCTTCAATCATGTAAACCTTGAGGCAAAAGTGCTAACCACATGCTCCACCATGAGATCCACCAGGGTTGTCGGGAGCTGTTATACTACTGCAAGTTAAAAAAACAAAACAAAAAACACTAGTAGTTGATCTTCAACAGTCCTCATCTTAATTCATGTGTCGCATTATGATCGGAATATTACTGTATCTAACCATCCATCCATTTTCTGTAGCGCTTGTCCTAATTAGAGTCAGTGGTGAGTTGGAGCCTGTCCCGGCTGAATTTGGGTGAGACACCCAAGATTGGTCGTCTGCCAGTCACAGGGCATACAGGTATACAGACAAACAAGCAAAAATAAAAGAATATTTAAAGTTAAAAGTTTGTTCTCACGACTGATCTTGTGACTTTATGCTCACATTATACATTTTCTTTTCAGTATGGCTTCTTTGTCAAATACATAGTTCGGCTAAACAATTTTGTTGCAGAAAATAGGGGTTGTAATTGATACAACTATATCTATTTAATACTATCACTAGTGTAAGAATAAGTCCTTACCCAGGGCATGAGCTGCATGGATGTAAACACACACAGTTTATTTGCTTCTCTCAAGGATTCCAGTTGTCTTTGGTAGTTCAGTTTACATCAATGCGTGTCCTGCTCTTCACCTGATCTTTTTTCAAATCTAGAACATCAGCCCGAAAGCCGTTGCTTATCCGACAATGGTCAGCAGAATGCGAACAAATGAAAAGAAAAGGACCAAAAAAAAAAATTGAACAATAAATTAGCAGAAACAAAGACAGATGCAGTGCTCATCATTTGTTGGCATATTCTGAGCCTTGTTTTTATGCTCAAAAATGAAATATCATCCCCATGAATAAAAACAGTGAGAGCATGAGTGGACATTCAGATGTAAGTCTAGTTTAACATTCCTACATTGTTCTCTCATTAAGTCTAAGCATTCAGAAAAGAACGTTGCCTTTGTTTATTTATTTATTTTTTTCCATTTTAGTTTTTAAAGTAAAGCTAACTAAGAATAAATTAAGAGGCCAGCGTAAGCACTGCATCTTTGATGCAACTAACATTCTTAAATACATAAATATTCATTGAAAACAATTACATCTAATTAAATATCATTAAATTATCATCAAGTACAAATCTAGAGTGTTCTAAACACCTTATAAATAAATACAGCATCAAACAGAAAGAAAAGGGAACGTACAATGTAAACTTTGGCAAAGCTAATCTTCATCAAAAGGGTAAAGGTTACAGTGGGAGATTTGGCAACACAATTTGTTCATTTAAATTAAAAACATAAATTACATGAAATGAAAAAAAAACACACATTTTGCAAAAAATCCCAAGTAGGAATGTAATACTAGACATAATCATTGGCAAATAATTTTTAAGTACTTTGCGCAAACAAGCAATGAAAACCTCTTTGGACATTTTTGGTTTCATACCCATATTTTTTTAAAAATATTTTTTTAATTTTTTTTATTTTTGTGTGTGTGTGTGTGTGTGTCTTGCCTGTATTACAACCAGACATAATTGCAAGTGAGAATGGAAAATGGCCACCACCCCTGGCTCCATAAACAACACCCCTCCATTGGGTATCGGAGGCCTCAGCGCAGCGGGTGGGGGCATCTCTTTGGACTAGAAGCTTTACATACAGAAAGAGAGAAAATTAAGGATAAAGCTATTGGACCGATATTTGAGCAGTTTCTCTCAGCGAGTGTTTCATGTTGTATAATTTTGGTTGGTTTCATTTATTGTTGTTGCACATTGTGGAGCAGCAGCAGAGTTCCCCTCCTCTTCAAAGAACAAGCAAATGTGCATCTTCCAAGCGACATGGTCCCGCTCCAAAACGGGGAGCTGGTTTGTGCGAGCTAGTTATGCCAATCAACAGTGAATTCTGATTTGCAATGTTTGACCAAGGTTTTCTATACGAGTGGAATTCAGGCAAATTAGAGTATGTCAACGTGCTCGTACAGCAAAGAGTCTTTGGTATGAACTGTACACCTCACATAGCAATATTATCAGTCTTCTTGCTTTAGGAAGCACGGAGGATCAGTCAGCAGAAACATGAATGTTTCATATTGGATTGGATGGAAGCAAAATATAAACGACGGACGGAAGCATTGCAGTTAGTTAACAACTGATGTGTACTATTGTTTTGTTTTGGTTTTTTTCGTTAATGGTGTCTGAATAGACTGCTTCCTGCTCAAATGTATTATGAACAGAAAAGGCAGGGATCAATAAATCATCCCTGCACTGAGGCCTAGGAGCTTGGAGGTAGACTTGCCTTGTGGAGGAGCTAACGGCTAAGGCTAATGGCTACGTGCTTTCTTACCGTGTACTTATTCAAATTAGTTGAATGACTGCCATGGAAATTGATAGCCTGCTGGATTTGTGGATGCATCATCAAATGAATCCAAATAATTGCTAGCGACCTAGTTGTCGAGGATTAACAGACGAGTGGATATAATGTAAACCCACAACATTTTGGAAGAAACAAAAGTAGGGCTTGTTGGAAAGTATTACAGTACATGGAAGAGAACCCAAAGCACATCATGTGACTGGCGCACACACCGCTTTGCCAAATTTAGGCGGTGACAAGAGGAGGAGAACTGCTACCGGAGTTAACAGTGACTCTTTGGTTTATTAGCTGATGAGGTTTCTGTTGTTCGTTGAACCATTTTTACTTTGAAAAACTGCATAGGCACACGTTAAAGACGCTCTTCAACCGTGAGAGACACATTAATGTTCGGACATTTCCGGGCTGGAGGGAAGAACGTTGATGACGGCGTCCTCCGCTTCCTTCTTCCCTCCTTCCCGTGCGGTTTTACCCTTTCCAGTCCCCAACTTGGCCGGCCTGACTTGACCGCAGCCAGAACAAAGCTATTTCTCCGCTCTTGTGATGTCACCCGTTCCTCTATCGCAGCGTCATCCTCTATCCTTGACATTGCTGCATCCGCTCTTTTTTATTTTAATATTTTTTGTGGTTTTGGTAGTAATACTTTTCCATCTTCAGTCCGTTTTTTTTTTTTTTTTTGGAAACAGTTAGGTGCAGAAAAAGGGTTTTCTTTGGTTTCGATTTGTCAATAAATAGAAAAAGTCTCATGTCCATTTTTTTTTTTTTCAATCTCAAGCCTTTGGCTTGCTTCTAACCAGGCTTGGAGTCAGCCTGGGGTTTCTAAAGGAGCAGGGGCTGCTGACTGGCGTCTTTGCTTTGGTTTGGTTGCTATTTCTTTTTTGGTTTGATAGCTCATGTAAGAGATGATTGATGAGGTGATCATGGATCGTAAAGGCTGCTAAAACACAGTTGGAGGTGATGGCGGTTGAGGTGTTTTTGTGGAATCTTAGGTATCTACGTCATATTGGAAAGGCTATACAGAGTGATCGTATAGGCAGGGTATACAGTAATTTGGTAATAATGTGCGCTGGGTGACATTCGTACGGACATGAAGTCAAGCCGAGGCCGCAAACAAATGTTGATATACGACAATTGATTCTTGATCAACCTGATTTGTTCAAAGCGCTGCGACCTGTCCTCTTGGTTACTAGCCTAATGATCCTCTGCAGGAGACTGACTTTCCAGACATCGTCTTTAGATTGTCCTCTTTAACTATTACAAAGGCCCTGATTCGCCTGGGCAGTCCATTCCCCACAGGATCAAATGGTCCACTGTTGGTCTTTGGGGTGTTTTCATGGCAGTCTTAAAAGGTCTAATAACAGATTTAAGCCAAACTAGTATTGACATCTTTGAAATCCCTCAAATGTACTGATCGTTGAGGACTATCAAGGGTACACTCTTTTTTTTCCCCGTTTTTTTTTCCAAAAAAAGAGACCTTTAACAATCATGGCCAAGTTGGTAGAAACTGTTTTTTTTTTTAGGCTTCACACGCCGAATAATTGAGGTCTACAACAAGTATCTGAATACACAAATACATTCACATTATGACTGTCTTTAAATGGGAGATGGCCTTTAATGCCATTGTAAATGTTTCAAATATATTTATTTTAAGTTTCCATTTTCCAGAGGTGTAAATAGTTTTTCTCAGTTTAAGATTGCGCTAATGCTCAGATACAAAAGCGCTGGCCAGATGTGATGAATTATCATGGTAACAAAACAGAAAAACGGTTGACCAAAACCAGGTTTAACTGGAGGATATTGGTTTAGCTTGACTATGTTTCTGTCAGGTTGTCAATTTGGGGAACACATTTGGGAAATGACTTCTTATACAGTACATTACAGCGTGGGATTACAGGAACGCAGAGCGGATTTCAGCCACTGTTTAGAAAAATGGCATCCTGAGTTTTGTAAGATGCGAAAACCACTCGGCTTGGCAGAGAGCCCCGGTTCTATTGCAAAGAAAATGTGCTTCAACATTGTGCTCACATACGTTGTACATATACATATCCGCTGTACTTCACTGAATTGGAGAAAAACTTGCAGTTCTACAAGTTGGCTCAGACTGTGAGGAAGGTTTATGTGCCTGGAAGGGTACTACTGTATGTGTAAGTCTTTGTTTTTGTGCTTCCATATTAAGCCATCTCCTAACTTGAAGAATCGTTGAATTGTATGCCTTTTGTCTTTGGTAAGATTTTAATTTTAAATCGTGCTTGTAAAGTAAAAATTATAGCATGTGTTGAGTTTTGAGCTCATGGGGAAATTAATTTGGTTTGCTGTCAATGTATTTGAACTTGAGGGTAAAATTAGTTCAGTGGGAAAAAAAGGTGTCAAGAAATAAGAATGTTGTCTGATGTTTTCATTTCTGATAAATCCTTCGATGTTCTTTCGTTTGGTAATAAGTAACCTAGGTTTTGGACATGGGATGAAATGTCCATTCATTCTTAGCACATTTCGTAGTCATAAAACTTTCATTGGTTACTCCATTGGTTGGTTCCTAGCTTATATTGCATAATAGAAAACATATTGTCCTCTTGTCTTTGGTATTTGGGCTAGTGTGTCAGTTTCTTGTCCCAAATGAGACACCAGCAGTGAAGAATTGAACTTTTTTTTTGGTCGTTTTGCTTTGCTCTCAGGCAGAGTTTACCCTTCAGCTTCTGAATGGATTGGTGATGAGTTTGAAAAAGGCGGTTTGGCTACAAGTCGTCACAGTGAGCAGCCCCTCTCGCAGTTTGTCATCCTTAACAAACGCAAACAGACAAACAAAAAAACAAAAAGTAAAAACTTTGGTTTCCCAGTTTCCACTCCTTGCTCGGATCAGGCTAAACTTTGACCCGTGCCCTCAACCTCACAATCCCCCTACCTTAACCCAACCCTACCCAACCCTCCTCCCTGCCATCTACCCCTCCACCTATTATCACGCTTTGGTACAAGTGCTGGACGCTGAAGATTGGGCGCCGGGACTGGCTCCGTCGTCTGTCCATTTGTCCAGGCTCCGGCGCCGGGCGTTCATGAAGAAGTTGCTGACGGTGGTAAGTTCGAGGCCCAGCTGCTGCGAGATGGTGAGCTGCATCTCTTTGGAAGGCCGCTTGTTTTCTTTGAAGATGGCCAGCAGAGTTCGCCGCTGCAGGTCAGTGAAGACCAACCGGGATTTCTTTGGTGTATTGTTCCGCTCCTTCGCTGTGTCTTGCTCCTTCCGTTTGCACGCTATAAAGGATGGGGAAAACCAGACAATAACAAAGTAAAAATGTTAGCTTTGCGCATTCTTTTACAAGTAGTACAAACTCATCTTGTACTATACTGTATAATACACACGACTTACATAAAGCTTAGGCTACTGGGCTTTCGTGTGAAATTTCATGATGAACCTAAAACTATAACTTTAATATGTAAGTTTTTGTACTTTTTTAGCACAAGTTGCTATTCTCTTAACAAGGAGCTGAACAGCAAAATTCACAGCATGTATTTGAGCCAGGAAATGACGCAATACATGTCCTAGTCCAATTAGAAGTAGTATGTAAATACAAGCAGCCCTCCTCATCATGCTGTTCACATTTTGACATCATGGGACCAAGACGACACCTAACAACTGATCAGCAGTTCCTCGCCACTGTGAGCTTTTACACACAATGTTCTCAGACAGAATTGGTCACCACGCTAAGAGCGTCACAGAGTGTCATCAGCTGGTTGCAACCAAATGCAGAGAGACTGGACGAGTCACAGAAAGGCATGGAAGTGGACATTCTTTGAAATTATTAAAAAAAAACACCTCTTGTGAATTTTGTCGTTTAGCTTCTTGTTAGAGAACAGCAATTTGTGCAAAAGTACTAAAACACTCAAAAGAACATTTTAGAGGAGGTCAACTTTAGTTGACCTGTAAAGGTTATAGGGCGCTCTATATTCTTCCTGAAATTTCACCCAGAAAGTCGAATGTCCCTAACTTTTTGTGAGGACTAGCTTGAGTTGCCACATGCAACAGAAGCCCTGTGTTCCACTGTTCATAAATGTATGTGACAGTCCCTCGTAAGTGCACGTCAGCGTTTTTCCAAAAGACGTATTAGTCCGTTTTTAGGCGGGAAAGAGGATGTGATTGTTTCTCCCACCAAATTTTTTTTAAATGAAAAGCAAGCCCGTGCAAACAGGGCTTGGGTTTCTGTGGATTTCTGATAAAAGGAGCAGGAAAATACAGGGTATACATAATGTACATTTTTATAAAATGCCAAGGAAAAAAAACAATGGAGTACTTGCTCATTCATCACAGTACATCATAGCAATCCTCATATCCCATGCAATTACTGTAATTTAGTCCCTTAGCAGCCTTTAGTTTAGTGCCTGAGTCTCACCCTCTCTGATATCAATTATTTATTGTACTGGTTGCCATTAGATTACTACATTGCTATGAATTGTGTTGTATTTTGGGATCTGCCGGTCATTGAATTCTTTGTAAGGGTTATTTTCATATAATTTGACCAATAACAGTAAAGACACCTATATATATATATATATATATACAATAATAATAATAATTCTACTTGAGCAATTTTTTTATGCCACCTACATTTAATTTGGGTCTGTGGCTGAAACAGCCACGCTTAAAGTCCATAGATCCATCCATTCTTTGAGCTGCTTATCGTATTTTCAAAATGACTGATGACTTTGAGGCATTCATAATAAAGGCAATCCTTACTGACAGAGCAAATGGTGGTGGCCCATTGAAAGACACTTCTTTTTATAACGGTAAAGACAAAAGTGCAAAATGGTACAGACATACAGCTTCATAAAAATTGTGTGAGTTGCACAATTTACACGTACGTATTGGCCTGTAAACTCTGTGGACACAAGTGCATGAATGATCATATACTGTACTCTTGTCTTTATACAATCATGATAAGGGTAAAGACATGCAATTGTTCTGACACTTTCACAAAGTCATCCATGATCATTAATATCTCTGAAATAACACCCTTCATTTTATTGTCTGCTATTGTGTGTATACAAAATGGCTGCCTTATCCTGGCACTTCAGCTCACAGATCCCTTTGGTGTATTGGAACCATGACGCTCTCTCCAGTGGCATTAACGATCGAGACAGCTTGAGTGACAAAGAAGCACCCTTGCCTCTTCTCCTCTTCCTTCTCTCTCATTCTCCTCATTCATCAAATCCTCAAAGTATTCTTTCCATCTATCCAGAACACTACTGGCACCAGTCAACACATTTCCATCTCTATCCTTAAACACCCTAACCTGCTGCACATCCTTCCCATCTCGATCCCTCTGTCTGGCCAACCTGTAGAGAGCCTTTTCTCCTTTTTTAAGGTCCAATCTGGCATATATATGCCATACATACATACATATGATGTCATCATATGCTTCTTGTTTGGCCTTTGCCACCTCTGCCTTTGCCCTACGTCGCATCTCAAGGTATTCCTTTCTCCTCTCCTCGGTCCTCTCAGTGTCCCACTTCTTCTTAGCTAACCTTTTTCCTTGTATGATTTCCTGTACTGTGATGTTCCACCACCAAGTCTCCTTCCCTCCTTTCCTGCCAGAAGATACACCAATTACTCTCCTGCCTGTCTTTCCGATCTGCACCAATCGCAACTCTCTCTCTGTCTGGGATCCTCAGAACTACTTTGTCGAGCTCCTTCTGGAATTTCTCTTTCACATCCCAACAGTGTGGCGTAAATTATGCACAACCCCTACTCCATTTCTCTGCCCATCTACACCATGGTAAAATAATATGAACCTTGCCCCTAAACTAGCTAGCCTTACTGTCTTTCCACCTAGTCTCCTGGACACAATATATCAAACTTTCTCCTCAACATCATGTCAGCCAACTCCTGTGTTTTTCCTGTCATAGATCCAACATTCAAAGTCCCCACAATCAGGCTCTGCTTTCCTCGTCTCTTTCCACCTAAGAAGCCGCTTTTCAGCTCTCCTTCGTCTTTGACCTTAACAATTAAAACAATTAACTTTATCTTAGCGCTATCAGCCTAAAGAGGTATATTTAATGAAATATTACAATGATTTAACAATAACAAAATCTGATTTTCCCCCCCATGTGTATATCCACAAGCAGGCCTACCATGACCACCAAAGAGCCTACTTTAAGGTATAGCCATAGAGCCATAGCCAGATCCCAATTTCACTCCGTTAAATTAATAACCTCTCCGGGAACACAAAACAGTTGTTTTCCACAGTCAATCACCTACTGAAACCTCAAATCAGCACCACCAACAGTATCCAAACCCAGGAGCATTCTAATAGGCTCATGGATGTCTTTTCCAGCATAGTGGAATCTATCCGCTCAGCCTTTCCTTCACCTTCCTTCTCAGCACCAGTACACACCTTTCCTCTGCCCCTTGTCACATATTCACAACTCATTAAGGTAATGTAGCAGGAGGTTGAGGGTATCTTAAAGGAAATGAGAGTGTCTACTTGTTCCCAGGATCCTCTTCCATTGCTTAAAACAAATATCACAGGCATAAGCACACTCATCACTGCCATAATAAAAAGTTCTCTAGACCGTGGTCATGTCCATTCAGCTCAAAAAACGGCCATTATTTGCCCACACCTCAAAAATCCTCTTTAGATCCTGGAAACATGACCCAACACCAATCTGCCTTTTTAAAATGTATTCTTATTATTAGTTTTTTTGTCCTGTTCAGCTGTTGGGTCAAACAGATAGGAGGATCTGTTTCGCGTTTATGCTGGAACAGTTTTTAAGTTACTGTGCCATCACAGTGGAGTTTTTAAGCTGCCACTGGGGTTCTTTGTATTCAGATGGATTTTTATTGAAAATTTCAGTCGGACAGAACGTAGTTTTAAAGGGGAGTGACAGAAAAAACAAACAAAGGGGAGAGACAGTGAAAAGATAACTAAATAATATAGCTAGAGAAGACAACAAAAGACAGGACATTAGCTGTAATAAAGATGAGGAAAGTAAACTATTATATGCTGAATACAATGACAAATTAGATTCAAGTGTTGTATGGTGCAGTAGTGATACACCCTGTGAAGAAAGGACAGGACAATATAGGACAGGACTTGACAGGACAAGGAGGGACAGCTTGCAGGACAGCGGTAGTGGACCCGGCTGTACAACTGAAGTATGGTGGGAGTGGCTATGTAAATTATAAACATCTTTGGAAATAGTGAGGTGATACCAAGGAAGTTTGCATAGTTATGAGTTATTTATCGCAATGAGTGAGTGGCCCCGCACCAAGTGGCCCCGCACTGCCGCGCGTGACCCACTATGTCACAAATCTGTGTGTTAAGTTTGACTCTCATATTTTATTTGACTCCTACTGTACATTTGCCATTGCCTTTTTGGGGTCTCAGGCAGAAGCCTGCAGAAACTTCAGCACATCTAGAACTGTGTTCCCAGGATCTTGACAAGGACTCACAAATACAACTACATTTCACTCATTCTTCACACCTTCCTCCACTGGCTGCCAGTCTGCTATCGAATCCACTACGAACTCTGCCTATGTACCCACCAGTGTCTTCACGGTAATCCTCCTCCATATCTCAGTGAGCTTCGCACTCCACATTCCAGTCCTCCAACACCCACTCCCTCCACCAGCTCAGGACTAAACTCGACACCAGAGGAGACAGGACCTTCCAAGCAGTGGTACCACTTCTCTCGAATGCCCTCCCTGAGGCTCTGAGGGCTTCACAAGGTGTGTAGATGTTCACAAAAACAACTAAAAACTATCCATCCATCCATTTTCTGAGCCGCTTCTCCTCACGAGGGTCGCGGGCGTGCTGGAGCCTATCCCAGCTATCATCGGGCAGGAGGCGGGGTACACCCTGAACTGGTTGCCAGCCAATCGCAGACTAAAAACTATGCTAAACTCTTTTTAAAAATGCTCATTAGCTTTTTGACCTCCATCCTTGACTTTGCTCTTCCAAGTGTCTTTTTATCCTATCCAGTTGTTTGCTGTAACCTCTGAATGCTTGTAAACCTGAAGTATCTAACTATGTTTTGTTAAAAAAAAGTCCTTTTCACCCATGCCACTACTAGTGGAGATGACACAATGCTGATTAAGCCTATTAATGCCTTTAACATCTAGCTGTATTTTTTTCAGTACAGTGGAACCTCGATAGAACAGACTAATAGGGGCGGGGGCGTCGTCTGATATAAGCTCATTGTCCATTACATTGAAGTACTTTTTTTTAGGCCATATGCCCCCATATTAATGTACAGTATCAAAATTATTGGGCTAAAACGCCCAGTCCAGCACAATGATATTTTAAATAAATATAAAACAAGGTGGCGGCACGGTGGCCGACTGGTTAGAGCGTCAGCCTCACAGTTCTGAGGACCCGGGTTCAATCCCCGGCCCCGCCTGTGTGGAGTTTGCATGTTCTCCCCGTTCCTGCGTGGGTTTTCTCCGGGCACTCCGGTTTCCTCCCACATCCCAAAAACATGCATTAATTGGAGACTCTAAATTGCCCTTAGGCATGACTGTGAGTGTGAATGGTTGTTTGTTTCTATGTGCCCTGTGATTGGCTGGCTACCAGTTCTGGGTGTACCCTGCCTCCTGCCCGATGACAGCTGGGATAGGCTCCAGCACGCCCGCGACCCTAGTGAGGAGAAGCGGCTCAGAAAATGGATGGATGGATGGATAAAACAAGGTCGAAAATGTTTGAAAGTTTCACATTTTATCCAAACTTACCACGCCGGTGTACTTAGTCATGGTGACATGATACCATACAGTACTCATCAAAGGTGAGTCGCTTTCATGGGCCCAGAGGAATTAGTGTGCTCCCTAGTTCCAAATCTGTTACAGTACCAAAAATAGCATGTTCCAGACTCCAAAGACTTTTTTTTTTTTTTTTATTCCTCCTCCAACACTGCAGCCATGCCGCTCTCTCTGCTGCGCTCTACACACAATAGACACAATAGGTATAACCATCACCACGTGGCCGCTACGACAATACCTCACATTCAACATGGCTGCCACGTAGGCATGGGAGGCATGTCTTTTAGAATTGGATCTAGTCATACTGTATTTCTGTGATCCGGAAATACGTCAGTCCCATTCTCACCCAGCATTGTGCCACAGCGCCAGTAAAAACAGCGGCCAATTCTGAAACTAACAGACTTTGTCAATGGGATTTTAAGTGACAAATGGAAACTATTTGTGGACACCTTGTTCAGTCCCGGAAGTCCGTTTTATCGGATATCCGTTATATTGGGTCCGTTTTACCGACGTTCCACTGTATTTGATTTTATATAGCATTTAGTGAATGCCCGATTCATTTCCCATGCTGGCCCACTTGATGGCGCGCCGAGAATAATGTAATGGAAATGACAGCAAGCAGAGGTGGGTAGTAACGCGCTACATTTACTCCATTACATCCAATCAAAGTGAGTCATGACAGCTGCGCGCGACTCATGTTTACATGACCGACTACGAAAAACAACAGCTTTAACATGCAACGTGGTTTTGTCACTGCCCAAACTTGGATATTTCAGCCTACTTCTAACTTGAGAAAACAGATGTTTTTGCTTTCGTTTTGGCTGTCCATATGGCAACTGTAGCCTGATTTTACGGTGACAATTAACTGTTGAACATCTTATGGGTTACGTTCTGTTCTCGTTCTCTCTCTCTCTCTCTATTTGTCTCATACATACACAAACACACGCACACGCACACTTTATCAATATGTCTGGTCAGCAAACAGCTTCTTCATTCAGTCATTTTAGTGGATAAAGCAAATAATGTTTCATTAAGGCCCTATGCATGTGTTGTTGTTTTTTTACAGGTGTGTGCGGATTCCCAGTTTGAACGTGATCTGGACAGATCAAATCCTTAATCCGTATCCCATTCTTACAAAATAGGGCTCATTTTATACGTGTAACCCTCTATCCAATGACGAGCAGTCTGTGGTGTGGGATTCAGAAGCCCAAATATGCATTTTTTTATTTACATTTTTATATCATAGCCTTTTCTATATATATTTTTTTTGTTTTTAAATGTTTGTCATGTAAAGCATATTGAGTTACCTTGTGTAGGAAATGCGCAATATAAATTCTTGCTTCACTTTTGTGTGTCCTGTTGATTAGCTTCATTTATAGGATGTCTCTTGTCAAGTTTTTGGATGCAAAGCAGTGTGTGTCGGTGGTGCTACAGTCTTGGATCAACATATTGGTCGCCGTATAAAACTGTAAAAAAAAAACACCAAAGCTGCAAAATCTTTTGTGAACCCAAGTAAACACTGGACCAAACACGGTGTCAGAGTGTTAAAGACGTGGTAAATATTTTTCTATTTTCCATTTCCAATGCGATGTGTAGAGTTGGTCTTCCTATCCTATAATACCTTAAAATATGTTTATTTTAGGTGATTATATGTCGGTGTTGCAGATGATGAAATCTTTGAACTGCCAAACATCAGAGCTTGACTCTGATAATGAAGAGGAGCTGGAAATACAAGGGCTTAAAAGGAAACGTAAACCTATGTAAGTCCAAATAGCAATCTGATTTGAATGTTAAAATGTGACAATTTCTTGGGCAGTAATGAATATTTCCTTTGTATTAATAGCCACCGCTTGGGCGACACAGATGGTGAAAGCGATGAGGAAGGTGTTCCTCAAAACAACCAGGCCCAATCACCACTGCCATCAAAATCCAATTTGACTTCAAGTAAAACTCAGCAGTGGGCGGCACGATGACCGACTGGTTAGTACATCTGTCTCACAGTTCTGAGGACCCGGGTTCAAATCCGGCCTCACCTGTGTGGTGTTTGCATGTTCTCCCAGCGCCTGCGGTGGTTTTCTCCGTGTACTCCGGTTTCCTCCCACTTCCCCAAAACATGCATGGTAGGTTGATTGAAGACTCTAAATTGCTCATAGGTGTGAATGTGAGTGCGAACGGTTGTTTCTTTATATGTGCCCTGCGATTGGCTGGCGACCAGTTCAGGGTGTACCCCGCCTCTCGCCCAGAGTCAGCTGGGATAGGCTCCAGCACCTCCGGGACCTTCGTGAGGGTAAGTGGTATGGAAAACAAATGAATGAATGAATAAAACTCAGCAATCCCAGTCATGCTCTGCGGCATCAGTGCCATCTCCTTGTCGATCAGCACTTCCTGAGTCCTTATCGTCACTTCCACCACATGTGTCATCTCGTTGCTGGTCATCATCACAGGAGTCAGTTCCATCAATAATACCACCACTATCATCCCCTGGGACATTCTCCAAGGTAAATAAAACATGACTATTGATTGTGCATAGTTTTACTGTCGCAAAAAAAGTAGAAAATTGTACACTTTTGTTGAGTGTTCTTGGAATTCAACGGTTCTTCATATTTCTCGTTTCTTTAAATCCGTGACAGAGATGGCAAATTCCACCCTCACACTGGTCGACTCTGAGTCCTCATCCCTCATCTTCACGCCCAGTGTCTCCACCTCATCGCTCAGCATCACCTTGCTCTCGTAGGTTTCCACGACTAAACTTTCAAGTTCAATGTTTTTGTATTGATCATTACTTCTGTCAGTTGCAGATCTACCATTAATCTTTCGATCATGTTGTTTGTATGGGACCATAAACGACTAACCCGCAAATACTCGTTTCTCATGATCAGCCTTTGTTTTTTGAATCACTGACTGGCATATCATTTAGTCCTCAAGTAATGTGTCAACAATTTTGATACTCTTCTCTCGCTTTCTCAGCTGCTGAACTTCACATGCTTGCACTGATGAAACAAATAAAGCACCAGCTAACACAGCTGACTGCCATGGTAAACTTGATTCCTGGAAGGAACGTCGATGAAAGTTTACCCGAAGTACCCGAAGGCATTTTGTTTCCTTTTTGCCTCACTGGAGGAGGTGGAACACTATGAGGAGTGGCTGAAAGAACCATCAGATTCTTCACAGAAAAACAACTTGGTCTGAAATGATTTGTTTTAACATTTTAAACATTAGAGCAACCAGACACTTAACACTATAATTATCCCTCTAATCACTCTTGGTGTGAACGCTGATTCGCATCTTCTGCAGAATCTGCACTTTGGGATGCTGGCTAACTTCTGACTTACAGTGTGTTGTTTGAGGGATGCTTTTTCATGCATGTTCGTTTTTTCATACAAAGCAAATATTGAATGCTAATTTCGGGGCTGGGCGATTTGTGATTGCAATACATTTTGCGTCGATCAGAGCATGTAGCATCATACCTCGAATGATAATGTTTAAAATCTAAAGTGTTTTGTTCCCGAGGGGGCAATTTTTTGTGATCTCTTTTTTTCACCATATCACCCAAACCTACCTCATTCCTCTTTTCATAGCAGATTGATGGCAAGCATTATTTTTTTGGATAGATTTGATATTGGACTGCCCCATAATGGCTGGTGGTTGTCACGTAAGGCTTAATGTATGTTGAGCTTGAGACCACTGGATGAGTAACTCCTGACAGGGGGGTGGATCCCTTACATGTGGAGAGTGTCTGAGTTTTTGTTTTGAATCAATGATTTACTTAAAATAATAAAACAAAAACCTGTGGTGTTTTTTATTTTTTAAATTTCAAAAAAACGTTTTTGTTTTTTTTTAATTTTGCTCCACAGACTGACAAATACTCTTGGCAAGATTTAGTTTTTACAGTGAGAACATGCAGAATTGAACTTATTTGCAACACTTGAATCTTCGTTTGCAAATGAAAATGTTAAACCTTTTGTTACTATTGCAATATTGTATTCTTCATATATGCTGTTTACGGGTTTTAGCATTCATCATGCTAATGTGTGCAATGTAATAATGCTGTTGTAAACACATTTTTATTTTGCTATCTGGGGTTACTTCTGAACAAAGTCACATGCCAATTATAAGAGGGAGTGCATCCTGGTGTAACCAGATTTAGTTTTATAAATTGTATTTAATCCATTTTATTTGTTTATTTCCACCTCCCCTCTCAAAAAGATACACAAATAAATCAGGTGAATTGTACAAATTTTATTTTATTTGATGTTCATGCTTTGATTTAAAAAATGATTCATAAGTTACTCAGTACTTGAGTAGTTTTTTGACTGAGTACTTTCTTACTCTTACTCAGGTAATTATTTGGAGGACTACTTTTTACTTTTACTTGAGTCATATTATTCTAAAGTAACAGTACTCTTACTTGCGTGCAATATTTGGCTACTCTACCCACATCTGATGGCAAGGCAGTAACGCATTTGATCTAGCAATGGGCACACCGCGGCCCCTTGTCTTTTGTAAAAAGTTCACTCAACATTATTTTGTGTTTCTGTAGCAGAAAATAATCATACAATAATTACTGTGTCGGTGAAAATGATCATAATAATAATAATAATAATCCCAAAAACATGCATGGTAGATTGATTGAAGACTCTAAATTGCCCTTAGGTGTGAATGTGTGGACGAATGGTTGTTAGTTGATATGTGCCTTGCGATTGGCTGGCGACCAGTTCAGATACTGAATCGTATCGTATCGCTACGCCCTTAAAGATATCGTTTTTGAATTGAATAGATCTAGATATGTATCTAGATCTAGATATGTATCGAATCGGCCTCATGCCAGAGATTCCCAACCCTGCATGCAGTTGCGAATTCCTAATTGGAATAGTGAAATAATAAAACATAAATTGGATAATGCAGTACACCAGTATGTTGTGCTGACGCGATCTAAGTGTACCAAAACAATTGAAAAACTGTATGATTTGAAGTACTTCTATAAGCTCAAGTCTGAGTGGGTCTTGAAAGCATACATCTGTTGGAACAACATTTAGCCTAAAACAATGAACTAACAATTATAAGGTACGTCCGTCTCTCTCCGGTTTTCTGCTTACTGTAGCTTAATAAAATGCAGCTCAGCAGCAGTTTTCACCAGACAATGTTTAAAAAAAAAAAAAAAAAAGGTGCAGACAAGTCAAGTGTCAAATGTAAAAGGAGAGGCATCACAATCACTCAGACACACACACAAACACAACCGCTGCCATCAATGAACAAGGAGCACGCTTGAGTGATTCAATCAGGGTTTTTTTTCACCCTCTGATCGGGGTTACAGTGAGGATCAAATGCGCAATTATATTATTCAAAAGGGGTTTACCGGTCTGAGAACAAGGGGTAGGGTTGAGAATAAAGTGGTTGGTGAGCGTTAAAGGGGAGGGGTGTATTCTTTAAAGGTGAGACGGGATCAATACGATCAATAAGGCAGGGTTACTCTGTCTTTCATCAGCTCGCTGCCGTCAATAAGAGTGTTGCTAAATGCGTCTATAAGCACAGACGGTATCAGCAGAAAATATGGAAAATCACTTGGATAGTTTACCTCCTTCGTCTCAGTTATCGTAATACATACACTACTATAGTAACATCATAGTCACAGTCCCCTGATGATTATGCTGCAATCAATTTTGTTATGGCAGTATTATTCCGCCCTATATTATTGGCCACAATAGGAGGAGACTGGCAGTCAATTCTTTCTTCCTCCAAGTACAACATACATTCATGTAGGAACACGCTGATCCTTTCATGCAGCAATTTGTTAAGCTGTTCTCTCTTTCGAGGCCATTTCAAAAAACATTTCCATTTGTCCCCATGTGACTCCAAGGCTCAACTAACCTACAAACTTGGGCCCCCGAGTGATAGCACTGATGAACTGACATAATACTTGGATTAGAGTTGAAAGTCCACATGATGTGGATTCAGCAATTAACAAAAAAAAAAAATATATATATATATATATATATATATATATATATACCTGTAAATAGTCACAGATAGCTCTGAAACAAGGATGAGGGGATATTTGTTATATGTAATCTTTTTCTTTTGGTCTTGTTGTGGCTTATACTGTAAGTGTATGTCACACTCAAAACAAAACAGAAATGTAACTAAAATAAAACTAACCTAAGTATTAAAGTGACGACTCAAAAATACCCCTCCACATTTCTTGTTTTTGGCATAAAATGTTATGATCTGACAGCATGTTTAATAATAGCTGATTAGCTGAGCTTTTGTAGTTCAGACATTACATAAAAGCACACCTGCTTAGATATTGCAAATAAAAACTTGCTGACCAAGCCTTAATGTCTCCCAGCCTTGAGGCATTATTCCAGCCTTTTCTCTATACACTCACCCGGAGAGTTGATTAAAGCGTTCAGCCTCAAGAGCTGCTAACATACAACAAACAGCAGTTTTTAAGAGTCCAGGGTGTCCAAATGTTCTTTGATTGACACATTAAAGAGAAATACAGATTAAAAAAAAAACAGATGTTGTGTGGCTAAGGACAGAGGTAGAAACATACATATAGGAGTAGAAAGAGAAATGTAGAAGAGAAGGAGATATGAGTAAACAGAATAAAAGGAAGGACACAACTACAGTATATGACCAAAAACACTTGAGATAATGGGAGAGGTGAACATGAGAGTGAATTACAAGTTGAGTAGAAAAAGACAGACAGACTGTAACATTTTTTTTAGCCTCACCCCATTTCACCAGATTTATTTGTTTATTTATTTATTTAGTCCTTCAGGTCTTTTTATTTTTATTTTCAAAAGTAACTGCATATTCATGAATAGCTGTACAAAACAACCAAAACACTCTTGGCAGGATTTAGTAGGGCTGCAATTTTACATCCACAGTTCCTCAGGGAAGATACAATACCGCCATATCAATTTTGACATCACACCTGAGTTTGAAAATGTGGAAGACCCCACACAGACAAGGGGGGGAAATGGTGTTGTCAAGATGACCATCACAGCACACTACACGAACAATGATGTGCTCACAGACAATCGTGTCTTATCACCCCACATAAGAAGCCTGGCGTAATACCAACAATGGCCTGTGAGAGGCAGCATTGTTCCACAAGGCATCCAGACTGCAAGTATCGGAAGAAGTATAGGCAGGTATGTTAACTGTTAGCTTATGCGGTAACTACATTGCGGTTGCAAACGTTAGTTTTGTTATGGTAAATTGCTTGGGAGACATGAAACACAGTGGCGGATTTTTGGTATGTGCGACACGTGTGGTGAAACGGGACAATATTGCTGGGGGACAGCAATAATCCCCCAAAATATTTGCTACCTGCTAAATTTTCTTTTACTATGTTAAAAGCATGACCTGTGAGACACATTACTGTACAGGGAGGTAAAACACACATGATGAGTACTACTACCACGTGGGAATAATAAATGACAACATTATCAGTTAACAACTGTAGTCATCTTAATGGCACCATTGGTGTGTTGGATTTGGAATCATTTTATTCATATTTGATCTCTTCGTCAGTCGTGAAAGCCGTTTAAGTGACATGCCACTTGGGCTGCACGATATTGGGGAAAAAATGACATTGCGATTTATTTTTTTTTTAAACCTGCGATATATATTGCAATATGAAATAATACAGGATCAGTGTTGGGAAAGAAATAAGTAGTTGATAGAATAAGTTTAACAAATAACCCTTAAAATACAGCAGTGTTGGGAAAGTTCATTTTTTACGCCAAGTAGTTGAGTTCACAATTCCGCGAATGATCGAGTTGAGTTCCTAATTCATAATTCAAAATTTTGAACTAAGTTCACCGATCAAAAAATGAATTAGTTCATAGTTCTTTTTTTTTTTTTTTTTTTAATAAATATTGTATATTGCTGAACAGCTATTACCCTCAAGATGCTGGTATTTCCTTTCCCCATTGTTGCCACCCATTCAGTCCACGCTAGTAGCCAGCTGCAGCTTTCACCCACCAATCTCGAAAACATGAGTAAAAACGTTTTTCTTGAGTGGTGTTTTTTTTTTTTTTTTTTTTAAATGAGCAATTATAACACAAAGAAGACTGTGGTCCTTCCTAAACTGAAGGTAATGCCATTGTAAACATCTGAATGGCTGTAATCATTAGCACAATACGGTGGCTGGGAAGTGCAAAACAATATAACGAATTGTGAAACACTTTTGCATTTCAGAAAACAAATGAACAAAACAAATGTACCTTTCAGAAAATAAATTCAAGTTTACAGTTTAAAATAACAAATTAACAAAAGATGAAACAAACTTACATTTTGGAAAACAAATGAACAAAAAATAGAAATACTTTTGCATTTCAGTAAACAAATTTACAAACACCGAAACACTTTTACATTTCAGAAAACAAATTAACAAAACGTGAAATAAATGTACATTTCGGAAAACAAATGAACACAAGCCAAAACAAACTACAAGTGACACAAACAGGAAAGGGAACGTACAATATCACAGATTGACGCATTATTAGGAATCAAACACCCTTTCTTGGCAAGACACACCCCGCTTCAACATGATTGGCTCCTGCATCGCGGGGAGGCTGGGCTACGTAGATGTAAAAGATGACCATCCCAAATATGGATCACATTTGTACAAAAGAAAAAAACAAAGCTTGCTATGGTTATTTGATTAGTTTCTGAAATGTCATTTTGTTTCAACTTTTGTTCATTTGATTTCTGAACTGCAAAAGTATCGCACAATTCTTTTTATACTGTTTTTGCACTTCCCAGCCACCATGTATCAAGCTAGGACCGCCACTGTGAATCATTATTTATGCAATTGATACATGTCCCGTCCACAACTCGATTCTGATCAATCATGTTACGAACAAGTGAGCCGAATAATACAAACACACATGCAGTTATTGGAAAAAGGGTCTCAGTTGACACTTGCGGCGCTAAAAGCAGGAAAACGAGCCAAAACATGTTTTTTCTCCAAATATTGTCTTTTGAATTTCTTTGCCTCATACGTCCTTTTATCCCTCCTTTACTTTCGCTTTCATCATCACGCTTTTGTCTCCATTATTTCTCTGCCCATTGTCTTCGTCCATCCTTCTTATCGTTTTGCTTATTCTTGACTGCTTGCATCAATCTCCCCTGCCTCTCCCTCCTCTTTCTGCCCCTCCTATCTTTCTGACTTGCTTCATCCCGCTTTTTTCCTCTCACCATGGCTCGCCTCCTCTTGCACTCTGTATCATTTTTTTATTGCACCATTACCACTTAAGCCTGGTATCCATTACACCGAGGGCATATAAGTGCAGGGTAAGTAGTAAAGCCGTCCTTCAACATACATTTCACTGCTGGATTGTGGCGCCACATTTTGGCTCATCAAAACAGTCCATCAGGAGCCAGCAGAGCGCAGCAATTATTTTGTTCAATCTTTTGTTTATTGTCACATGTGACACTGTTTCCCCCAAAATATTAACACTGTTAATTGACATTTTCTATGTTCTGCTCTAGTCAAGGTCAAAAGTTCTCACAGTTCTGAGGACCCGGGTTCAAATCCCAGGTACCTCGGTTTCCTCCCACATTCCAAAAAACATGCATGGTAGGTTAATTGAAGACTCTAAATTGCCCATAGGTGTGAATGTGAGTGCGAATGGTTGTTTGTTTATATGTGCGCTGCGATTGGCTGGCGACCAGATCAGAGTGTACCCCGCCTCTCGCCCAGAGTCAGTCCGCGACCCTAGCGGTATGGAAAATGGATGGATGGATGAATGCAGGTACTTTGTTTACATTACATCGTCAATAAAATATATTTTTTTCAATATGGACCAGTCATCCACGTAAAAAGATGTCTGGCTCGCGTGTGTGAGCAGAAACCAAATCAAAAAAAATCTTTTGGTGTATTTAAAGTATTGTTAACTGCATTGTGATTCTATTAATAATAATTATAATGAATTATGTTTGTTGTATACAATACTAGACTTTTATTCACCCTGACCATGCATAATGCCCAAGCAACATCTAATGTTACATACTACAATTATATTGTTCCTTTCTCTCGTATACGGTTACCTCACAGGATGATCCAGAATTGCAATGATATACATTGTTTACTTTTGTGGTTGAAAGTGATGTCACACGTGCCACGAAAAGTAACATCAGTATCAGGAGATGGAGCAAACGTAACAACCACACAATGCATAGCACTTTTCAGACATGCACACACACACACACACACATGCATGCATGCACACGCATACACACACTATATAGTAGGTTTATATTAAGGTGTGCAATTTTTTAGCACTTAGCAATCAAGTCTCCATAATATCCTTGTGTACGTGTGTATGTGTGAGTGTCTGTGTGGTTGCGCTTAATGCACTGTGATCATTTCTTCTTTCCACTTTGCCAACCGGAAATGCTCTCTCTGTCTCTACAGTATGTCTCCGCCCAGAAAACTCCCAAAATGTATTGCAAAAGGATTGGATCCAGGCCTTCATATTTCCACCAAGCAATACATTTTAGTTCAATTCAATTCTATACGTTTTCATAGAGCAAATGTAATGTTGGCTACCCAAAAATGGAATCCATGCTGCACCACTTTTTCTTTTTTTTTTTGGGGCATCCTACAATTGGGGCGACAACCACAAATGTATGGTTAACAGAGAATCTTCACTTCCATGCAAAAACAGGAGAAGACAACAAAACGTGTCTTCTTGGAATAAACAGCCACGTGGCAAAGAGAAAAACCACAAGATGCTGGATTTCCTCCATTGTTGCTTTCTGCTAACTGTTACATTCCACTTCTTTGTTTGATTCAAAAGTGTGATTTATTGCATCGCCCGGCTGTGATGTCACACTATTTTTGCAGCCCATGGTAGAAACACCAGCTTTACACTATGACTATTGATTAAGTCAGTGATTCACACTGACTATCCTTTTCTCTTTGTGTCCCCACGCACACACATACACCCACACCCACGCACACACACACACACACACACATGCTCGCGCCCTTGTGAAAACTTGTTTGAGATCAATCCCACATACGCTGTCCTACTGGTGGAAATACCCACAGGAGCACTAAAAGTGTAATCACCAGTTGCTTAAAGATGTTTTTAATGTAAAGAAAAATATGGAATTACATCAGCGCAATTCAATACACTTAGCGGCTGAAGCACTTAATCATTAATGTAACTGATTGGAGATCAATATAAGCATACAATTAAGGGTGTGAATATTTGTGATTACGAGCACAACATGCAATTGTGTTACGGAGCTGTTCCACGGGGGAGTCGTCAAAAGATGGATTCCCTAAACAGTTGCGTGTCAATATACTGTATATACGTGACCACTCTAAAAAGGTTCCTCTGTGTATAATCAGTCCACCACGTAAATATGGTCACAGCATCAGACTATGGTCTATGCATGCATGTACACACTGTATCGCAAATGACAATGTGTTCTCAATAGCCTTACCTGGATAAATAAAGGTTGAATAAAACAAATGTCTTAGGTGCAATAGGCGCAAAGCAGTAGCTGCAGAGTCCTCTGGCACCAGTCTTCTCATCAGACATGTACTTGTCAGTAGAAAAACTCAAATAAAACATGCCTATGTTTTTATGTACAGTAAAATAAGCTCATACCCATGGATGCTATGCAGCATAAAGACAGAAACAAATAAATACATTCAAATGAAATGATTAAAACACATTGTTATTGTTCGTGCAACTTGCAGCTGACTAATAGAAATTGGATTTAAACTGTGCATATATTTCAAATAGCGTTAGTATTCATACCAGTATAGTGCTAGTATTTCAATTTCATGTTTCAAGAAGATTGGTTTAGACCAGCAGATTGCTGGAAATAAAGCACTTTTTGGGGGAGGGCTAATGTTGCAACTTAACAAGCAAATACATTTTATCCCCGAACACTGTTTGCTAAAACAAAAGCCACATCTGAAAACGGACGCTGAAAAGTTACTTATTTGGGGAGTCAGTTATCTTTGTCTGTTTGTTTATGGTTGTGCATCATTTCAGTTTGCCGTCAGAAATGTTTGGAACCATTCATACATTTGTTGTCCAAAAGTAAAACACGTTGTACTGTATTGGTACATGTGGGTACTGCCAGCAAGGGAGGACGGGTGCCAGAAAATTGTGTTCAATTCAATATGCACACAGGATAGTTTATGCTAAGTGGGGAAATGTACCCAAGAGTTTGCGAGATTGTGAAATGTAAAGGATTTTGAAAAGCTTTCACATCAATTCTTAAACATAACAAAAAGGGAAATGACCAATGGTGCCAATATGAAAAACATCAACATTCGGCATTCATTAAGGGAAAATAAAGATCGCTCTACTCAAAGATCTGATATGCACTGAGTGAATTTCTTTCTCTCTCGCTCTCTCTCTCTCTCTCTCTAATGAGGAACAGGACTCCGAATTGCTAAAAGTTAGAATTTCCAAGCAAGTCGCTCTGGAGAGATAGAAGGCTTCAAGGGAAAACATTCGCTAACCTTGACTTGCTAATGTTGACAGTGAGTATAAGTCAAAGGGAGCCACTGTTTAGTCACACACAAAGACTAATAGATGATGAGTTAACTGGCTTCTCTGTACTCGTTCTTATCAGCTTTGTTTTTGGCGTCCTGAAGCCAGCGGCGGTCTGTCTCGCAACACACAACCCCGGCAAAGAGCAAACACAGGCAGAAAGATAATATTCCGCGCTCAATCGATTATATTGTTATTGATGATTGATCAAGAGGAAGCTGGCCAGCGATAAAGGGACATCCCGCAAACGGCTCACCGCTGTGGCTCGTCTCTATTTTGATCACACAAGTTGATCACATTTCCTTGTCTGTGAGATGCAAAGCATCAGTGCTGCAAAATGCTTAAAGTCGTACTTCTCCGACATTTTTTGACATCAATATTCTGTTCAGTGTTTCTGATTGAATGCGGTTAAACTGGAAGTACAGGTACAAAATGGGGTGTGGTGTTTGGCACAATGGTTAGGTATAGCTAATGAATGGATGTGGATCATTTGGAAGAACGGTTCAGTATGCCTATGGTAGGATGGATGTGGGCATAAACGGAGGACGGCTGGATAGCGAATGGATGGTCAGACATTTCCAGTTACTCTCTCCCGGTAACCTGTCATTATTAAAGGCGGTAATATCGACAACTGGATCCTATCCATCTAATCTAAAACCTTATCCAATGACAGATGGTATTAACAGAATGAATCCAGTTATGTGGCACAATCAAATAGAGGGGGATTTCCCTCAATCTCATAAATCTAATGCACATCAAACGAGGGCTCCTTTTAATGCTTTTACCACCAAATGTGAAGGCAAAAAATAGGAAATCTGACCGTCCATTTTCTTCATTGTCTCGTTTACGTTCCGGTTTGCCTTTGACTAATTTAGCACAAGCAGAGCCAATGATAAGCCTTAGGGTCAGCTGAAGAAACACGCTCTGGAGGGGATATAATACTGTAAATCCTATCTATGCTTCAAAATTATGAAATGAGCAAATTACGTGTAAATGATGTTTGATGTAGTCAACTTCAACATATATGCCGAATCCAGACAGAGGACGCAATCAATATTAGCTGTGTTGCATCAACACCTTTGACATAACCACACACTCCGGGAGTATAAACATCTCCATAATTATGCAAGTTCCATGCATGGACTTTGTTGTATAGTCTGCAGCCACTGCAGGATTGATTCACACAAGCAAAACACAATTTAGTATTTAATAAGGTTGTAGTTTGCAGCGGTGTAGAACTGGGCTGGATCCTACTGAATGGTGTTTCTAATATTTTTCTCCACTTGTGGTAAAATAAAGTTACCAAAATATTAGAAACAGCTCTCACTATGATGCGCTACAATCACAGTAATAAATATTCATTCAATGTAAACATTTGGTTTAAAGGCAGTGTTAAATTCATGGACATTTGCTTCAGAAACATTTGCTATGTGTTTAGTGTGAATCTTACAGTAATTTGGGTCCAGAAGTATTTGAGCAGAGACAAACGAGCGGTACCTTGACCTGAGGGTTTCTACATTTTAGTGGCGACTTGTGGAAAAAAAGCCAAAAAAAAAAACAACAACATTTTTTAAAGTGGATGAAAATCGCAATGTATGACTATAATTACAGTATTTGGGATATTTATACATAACAATTGTCAGCAGAAGTGATTTCTTCTTCCAAGTCGTTCAAATCAAAATGACATCACGGAGTGACTGTCTTGAATTTTGCTGAAAATCCAATATTATCACTCAATCTCATGATAAAACAAAAAGCATTCTTTAACATTTAAATGTGATATCATAAACAACATTTTTATTTTAAGTACCATTAAACTTACTGAGTTGAATGAAATGACTCACCTTACATTTTAAATGTTTCTTTTTTCGCAGTATGACTGATGTCATAAATAACCCAAGATCATTTAATCTATGTTCAAAATATTTTTTTTCTAAAAAAAAAATAAAAAAAACATTTTTGGTTTACATGTTGAGTGCATTATGGACAGCAACATTCATGCCAGTTTATCAAAGACAGATTGCTCAAGAAGTATATAATTGACACTATTCAAGTTGGCGGCATCATATCACACTGATTAGCGGATGTTTGAAGAACACAATTTTCCTGGTAAATGTCTGCCTATTCAATTACTAAATGGGTTATCCAAGAACCTAGTTCTCCGAATCACTGTCACTGAGTGACATTTTATGAAGAAATCATTATTTGTAAGCTGTGTAGCCGCTCAAAAAACTATTTTTGTGGGGGGTAAAAATGAATGTGTGGTGTGGGAAGTATAAAGTATGATTATCATATATTGCTACATTAACCAAGGTATGTTTTATTTTATAAGCGATAAGGACCCGGACACCTGTGGCCACTAAAAACAGAAATGCTCACTTATGAGTGTATTTTGTTACGTGGCCAAACTCGTTACTCAATTTACTTGTATATCAAAACATATTTATCCTTTGCAGCCGCAAAAACAACAGATTTTTTTTCTTATGTGTTATTAATAACGAAAAATAGTACTGCATTGTATAAAAACATAATCAAAGTGAAATCTTGTAAGATGGGGCACTCATTAGTGAACGTACCACTGTAATTGAAATAAAACAATCAATATGCGGTTGATTGGTTTCAGCTCATTTACTGGAAGAGGTTTGTTTATACAGCATTTACAGCACCATTCAGCCATTACTGTCATACATTGTGTGGAAGTTCGCAAATTCTGAATTAAGAGCCACAAACGAGAAGCGAGTGAAAGTGGAGTCTAGGAATGAAATCTCCATTTGCTGATTTCAATGAGCGCCACGCCTCCGGCAGTCATTCAAAAGATGGTTTTCCATTCAAGTAGTAACAAATATTTTGATGTTTACAATTATGTCAAATGTTCAAATACTTTGGACTCCCTGAAAACGGACATACAGCATTCTACCTAAAATAATTGTACATTAGGCTAATTCCTGAATGTCCCATGGAAATTTGGATTTTTGTCAAAATCCTTAAATTTTGGAGACAAACATAGCACATCCAGATTTGAAAATGGTTTCTTCCCCACTATTCACACGTTATAGTAATAATCTCATAATAATCTATGTTAAGCAGTAATTTCAATGAGATATGCTGTTTAATTGTGCTGTTTATTTTGACTGCCTATATTTTACTGTAGCGCATTGTGTGTATGTTTTCTGCTGCATCAAAACTACCTTGCTTGTATAATGACAACAAGGATCTCTCTAGCTCTTCTACTACATTAAAGCTGAAAGTCTACATTTTAATAGCATATTGCTTGTCATATTTCCTTCCATTGGGGTGGTCTATAAAGGCAAAATCATCAAAAGTATCTCTGGTGAATACGTACGGTCAGTCAGTCAGCTCTCCCTCCCCCACTCACTGCCTCCCCTTCTCTTCCAGGAAGCAGTCTAGATCAGGTTCCTACAGATCAATGGAGATCTAGGTCCGTACCGTTTACGTTATCGTTGCCAGTATTAATGCTCTTTTAATCTGCTCTGGATTACAGCCATCGATCCACATACATCCACCCCCACGCACGGGCCAAACCAAAACTGCTGCTTCACGATCAAACACGCACACATCGCTGCAGAAACCTGCTGACTCTCACACACACACAGAATATCTAAATAAAGCAGACCAGAGACAACAAATGTGGCTGTTTGGTGTCAGTATTTTAGCATCATCTGAGTATTGATCCACTACAGATACACATCAGCACATTTACAAGCAGCCGAGGCAACTGACAGACAATAACAATCAAACAGCAATCTATTTTTGACATGATGCTGCTCATTTGATTCATCCATATTCTATATCGCTTGTCCTCACTGGGGTCGCAGCTGAGTTGGAGCCTATCCCAGCTGACACTGGGCGGGAGGCGAGTGACACGCTGGACTGCTCGTCAGCCAATCGTAGGGCACATAGAAACACGACCATTCACACTCACATTCACACCTATGTATGGGACATTCGCCGAACATGTTATGATTATTTTTTTTTTTGATGTGGGAGGAATCTGGAGTACCCAAAGAAACCCGTGCAAGCACAGGGAGAACATGCATACTCTATACAGGCGGGCCTGAGCTTAAATTCAAACCCTCGAGAACAGCATGCTGCTGACCACACGATTAAGTCATCATCAAATATTCTCTACACTCACAGCACTAAATGCTGTTTTGTACGCAGTGTTTTATTTTAGCACGACATGAAATCAGATTTACCAATTTGATCTCATTACTGCACCATTTTGTCCAACGCAAGGTCGAATACCAAAAGGCAATGAGTTTTATTTGTCCTTTTATTTCTCTCAGTGCCGTTGGTCTTCCACCATAAAGCATGTCCGGAGACTGACGGCTCTGTGCCGCCTGTCTTGACTCATTACACCTGCAGACAGTTATTTCAGCCACGCTGTGACACCAATACTAATGAACCTGAGGGAAGTAGAGGGTGAGACGAGAAATTTCGGAATGACAGCACATAGAAAAGACAAATAAAGCTGGAAATCAAGTTTGGTTGGGCAGCCATGTCCAAAGTCATCTCGTTATTTAAACATACTGCATGTGTCTCACATACTGCACATTTCAATACATCACCAAGATTCCCAGAAGCAACTGTTCGGGATGTAATATAATCACATGTATTGCTAACATCCATCTTACAGCCCACCAGCTAAATAAGCACGCGCTAATGTTATGGATCTCGTTTAATTAGGTCACAGATCTACAGTTATCACGTCAACCCCGGATAACATTTCAATGAATAACATTACATTGTCACAATTCTCATTAGTCACTCACGGAATACTACATTGGACACCAGGCCATTACACCGACATGAGGAGAAAATGAAAACAAAACATAGATTTAGTCTGTACTTTCAAATGATATCAACTTCTATCAAGACTTGTATCTGTGGCAAATCTTTCATTCACTCCAGTTTTCATTCAGTCAGAATTGTGTGTTATTTGTGCGCTGGCTCACAACCTACATTTTTGTTCATTTAAAAAGTGTTTGATGGGGTTGAGATCAGGGCTCAAGTTCTTCCACAGCAAACTCCTCCAGCTACGCCTTTAGAAGAAAAGTGTCCTTCAAATGAACATTTGGGCTAAAAAAAAAAGATCTGATTTCTACTTCTGGTGAAGAATTGTGTTCGTGTCCCTGCCTTGTTTCTTTCCCGCCGATGTTTGTGTGAATTCTACAAGTGCTCGGCCTCGATGAGCTCAGAGTACAGATGTCACGTTTGATTTGACTGCTTTAATAAAGCTGCGACAGGACCATTTTCTCCTCTGAACTTGGGCTCCTCTGTTTTGCTGCGCAACACTTGTACCACTCCAACACCTCCAAGGCGCCATAATTGTTGTGGACAGTCTAAATAAAATAAAAAAATCACTACGCTACGCCTGTGATTTTCTTATTGGGAGCCACAAGGTTGCAAAGAGTGGGAATGAGCAAGGCTGAAAATTACACATGTAGATATTGATGTTCTGAGGTATTATTTTCATGGCTGTATTTTCACCCACTTGTGAAGTATTTGTGGTAAAAGATGAGACGACCACATGACCAGAGCAGCTAGAAATATTGCGGTTCTGTTTTCCTATTACTCAAAAGGTGAAAAACCAACAAGGACCGCAAAGCAAAGACGTTCAAAGGCCACTTGCAACGTAGGGGGACAACAGGTCTTCCACTTTACGTGGAGCCGCACAGCAATTTGATCTCTTGTGCTACATCCCACCGTTTGATTGACTGTACTTTTCTCAAGTCAGTACCCCGCTGGACAGACGAAAACCTGTCTTTTCCGAGGCTATTACGAAAGCAGTCAAGGCTGTCATCACAGGTCGGGTGCCAATCAAACTGCGCATCATTCAAGCACCTCGGCCGCCTTTGCTTTATCCAAGGGATAAGAGGAGCTGCAGTGACCAAAAAAAAACAAAAAAAACTCCAAATAACCTAGTGAAGGTGATGGAAGGCAGTTCTCAAAAGATACTAAACGTCAAGAAAACATCAGTTATCGTCGCTCTAATGCTCGGCTATCGCCATGTTATTTACACAAGATTCAATTGATTATTAAAGGTTACTTTGTCTTTTTCCATTTAATGAGCAGGATACCATGGCTGGCGAATTAAACATTGTTCCGTAGTCTTTTATTGTCACCTCATGTCAGTGGACATTAACTCGGGAGAATCATGTGATTTGGCCCTGCCAATCAACAGCGAATACTAATGATAATAATGAAAACCTTCTCATGTAAGTATACTATAGAGGTATATCATTATTATGCATGTACTGATTGTGATTACCGATTTGGAAAAACAATTGTAACGTAAAAAATGAATCTTGTAGTGTTGTGCTACAGTATTCTGGGGTTAAAATAAATGTTCTATTAAGGTTTGCCCTATGTTATCTACACTTGGATGGTACAAAAATACTGACATTGGTATAAACAATTACAAGTGTTGTAATATTTATTTACTTCTTCCATTGAAGAGTCAAAAGTACATCGTGTTGGGCTGGTGCTTAGTAAACAAGAAGAGAACATTACAACATTTTCTGTCAAATCATCTCAAACTGACACACTAAGCTCTAACGCCTCCTCCCAGCAGCCTAAAAATCCATTATTATGGATCGATAGCAGACAGTGAATATGCAGGAGGTCCATTCTGAAAACAGAAGCAATCTGTATTCCCACAGTCTGCAACTGTAAGACCAAATACATACGCACAAAAACGCAAGCAGAGTAACTGCTGCTAATTGGCGTGCCATAAAGCAGAGTCCAGCTCATTAATAATGAACCATGTCTGCTTGCAGCTGGACACGGAAAATGGAAGCTATTTAGAGTCCCATCATTTGGATCTTCAGTGCAATTTCACCCAAATACTAACTACTCTGCTTTTGTCCTTACTACTTATACATATTCAAGTGTGGGGTTTTTTTTTCTCCCAAATTTCTTATGAAATTATAAGCGTTGGTGTACCAAGCTCAATTTCTCCAGTGACCTAACAGTTGATTTCATCCTAAAAAAAGTATTGTGTGATCCATTTTCCTTCATTAATCACCCCCCCCCCCCCCCCTTGTCCTCCATAGTTGTTTAATTTGAAATATCTGAAGTTAGTAGCAAAAACGTCATCAAATGCATTCCTGTTGAACTGATGGAAGTGTTTCTGTGGGCATGTGAGCCCTCCTAACACTGATTGGAGCATCATTTTCTTTTCATCCATAATTCACTCGGAGTCACAAGCAGCATCCTCCAACCAAACAACGGGCTTCGCTCTTCCACCGCCCTTTTGTTCCCTCCCTCCATTTTGCCTGGTTAACCCGGCAGTGAGGTGAAGAAGAAGTGAAGTGAGCAGACCGAGGAGGGTCACGCCGAGATTCCCATCAATAATTCATCGGGCTGCTGCCGCCTCTCCTCTTGTGTTCAATTCCCCTGACAATCACATAATACCTCCCCCCAAAAGAGAGAATGAGAGGGAGAAACAGATTCAAAATAGGTAGGAGGAGGCCAGGCGGCAACGCTCGGGATAAATTTCAACGCTGTACCTTTGAGCCATTTCCAAACATAGGAACAACCCCATAGGCTCTCCTTCAGGAGCATTTTTCAGAGAAATTCATTCATACTTTCAGAGCCCTGAACACTAATGGGTGGGGCTTAACACCAAACTAAATTACAAGACAATGGATTTAGTTTAATTTACAGGTTCTTCTGCTTGTTCTGTCGTTTTGGCAAGCTTGGAGAAATGGCTTCCAATCAAAGCAGCGCTCAAGCTATTGTACAAAACGTCTGAGTCAGATGAATGACTGTCCAAACCGTGGAAATTCCTGGGAACATCAAAAAGCTGGACGAGATTGAATGCTTTAGGTGTCCGTGCATAGTCCCTGCCAAGCAACCACAGTACTTTCAAAGGGCCGTTAGCATTGCTGTAATGATTATACCTAGAATATGAGTCAATAGAGCACGGCCATCAAGACCAAACAAAAGAGAAATAAATGTGGAGTGTCATATGGTTGTTAGTTAGCAGGCTACGTCCTGGTTCATGATAAATAATGAGCAGTGGCAGTATGGTTCGAGGAGGTGAACACTTCCACCCATATCGACAAAAGTAGTGAAAATAAAGTGCAACTTTATCCAGCTCTAAACCAAAATAAATGTTGGAATTGTTTTTGTATCCGTTCTACTTTTCACTGTTTCACGATGTCAAAACGACAAAGTCAGCGGTGGCCCAATACTACAGCGTGGTGAAATAAGTAAACCAATGATATGGAAATGTTGGCAATCAGATCAATCTTTTCACCTTAGCTTAGTTGAGTACTGATGAACTTTGGGTTTCAGTATCTTCACCAATGAGGCGACACGATGACTTGAACAAAAACAGAATTCATTTGACGTAGGCCAAGAGTAACCGAAGTTTTTGAAGATACGTTTCAGATGGCAAACAGTAGAGGGCTGACAAAGAATGTGTCTCGCGATAAGACCTCACCTCAGCCGTCTGAAGTCACATGTCATTTTAAAATCCGTATGACTCTTGCTTTGAGAGCAATATTCCCAAGGAAGTTGAAAGATGACTGCACTGGCGGACAGTAGTTACAAAGCAGTGGGCCACGTCTTATCCCACATTTAAAGGGACTACAATGCATTTATAGAAAACTGTAGAATTATTAGCATTAGTTATTTCAAAAAGATTAAGAGAGGCTTAAAAGTGTCTTTCCGTGCAGCTGCTACGTTTTCCACAGCTAATATCTGGGTGTTGCAGCTCTAACCTTTGACCCCAGCTCTATGAGCTGGCTCTCGCATTGTTGATCTCGGATTTGCAGCTCCCTGTTGTCCCATAGTCGTTCAAAAAGTCATATTGGTGAAGCGTGAGCGCAATGAAATGACTATTGTAATCCCTGCACGGCCACATACACAATCTTCCCAATAACAACCACAGCTGATGACTTCCTTTTGCAGCATTGAGTCGGAGTGCCTCGATGATAGTTCAAAATGACAATAAAAAACAGTATTTCTTCATCGCTAATTTATTTGCACAGGCGGCCAGCTGGATCTCACTTCGTAACCGGAAAACGGAATTATTGTTGTGATACGACATGGCATTTTTGAGCGGCCGTTATATCTGCAAGGTTGCAACGCCGTTTGTTCTTCAATTCAAATTTCGAATTGCCGCAAAACGTGTTGCCGACGGTCAACCCCTCATGAAAACTACGCGCACAACCTTGAACACTGCGTGAACGTTCTGTCGCGCCGCTCGGTGTGTGGTGGGCCTTAGGATAGAAATAGTAAGCAAACAGTCACACGCTTGCACGCACAAACATTACAAGCATGTAAATTACAGTTGCTGAAAAAAAGGCTCTAAAATCCAAATCTTTGTTTGTCTAAAGATACATTGAGGAGTATGTTAAAAGGGTTATTATTATTATTATTATTATATCTACATTTGTTTACACTATCCGTGAAAAATGCCAGCTTGTTGCCAATCTATGTTTTAGTTTACTCATGGTGTCATTCACCTGACGGCTTTTTGGAAGTTGGGAAATGCCGTTGGGAAAGTACTACTGACAATAACAATCAGTTCATTTGGAGGTACTGTATGATGATGCAATTTTTTTATACTGACATTTATTGGTGGTAAAGCAACGATTCAAGAGTGACTTGTGGATGTTGAACATAAGCACACCGACCATGTTGCACATGAGAGTAGGATGCTGTTCAGCGTGTGTCTGCATGCTTCCATTTTAACGACACACATCGCATGAAAGCGCCTCGCCCGCTCATCCTCACCCCCCCCCCCCCCCACCCCCACCCTCCCTTTTCACTCAAGGCATTTCCTGTTAATCTATATAATCAAACAACAGCCGTCAAAATCAAACAACCCCTGCCACAGGGTCGATAGACAGAAATCAAGGATTGAAAGAACAGTGCAATTGCGCAGAGATAATCTCATCTGTCAGGGCTTGAGCACAAACTGCTTATTTGCACCTTTTAAAAACGGGGGCAAAGAGTACACTCTTACTCAGCTGCCTTTGTTGTTTGTTTTTGGACATAATTCAATATATTTACTCCCAACCACATGCATTAAAGAGCACATTTTGCAGGAAACTATTCTGTCAAAATCACATTGATTGATCTTTTTGTTTGTTTGCTTGTTTTTCCTTAAACTTGAAAACGGTTTTGATTTAAAGACAAAACTAAAACACAATCATTCATTAAGAAAAAAAATAGCTCAATAATGATTTCCGCCACAATCCTTAAAACGTCAGGGTGAGGTTGGCATCCTTAATTAGTATATTACTGAATTAAAATGGGGATTTTACATCAACTCACTTCAAATAGACCGTTATATTTCACAATGTCATTTCAATTTGCTAGCACAAGCCACAGTTTATGGAAAAGTAATATTTCTTTGAACGGAAAAAACGGATTGATTTCAAACTTTTTTAACCCTAAAAGAGCCAATTTGTTTGTCAGAAGAAAATGTAAATGGTGCATTTGAGCAAGCCACCAACACATACAAATTAAAAATCACTGGAATACACTGAAGCCAAATCTAGAATTAAATTAATGTAATCTACATTTTCCAAATTACATAACATTTTGCCTAATTTCAAGCACTACGATACAAAGCACTCTAAATGATGTTTCTGATTCAATATACAGCCTTATTTAAGATAAATTGGATTTTACGTACCATACACATTGATGATTTGAAAGACATACTTTTTTTTTTAATGATTTTAACCAGATCATACCATAACAGAGAATAACTTCATTTGAAAAACAATGCATTTTTATGAGCTTGATGTTTTTAGAGCGTTAGCTTTCAACAAAATTGCTTATCCTAACTACAAATCCAAAAAATATATTTAATTGTAGACACTATAACTACAACAACGACTTAAAATAAAAAGCTATTTTTCCTAAAGTATGTTTTAATTTCATGATTTTTATGACAAACTTCCTATTTATATACAGTATTTTTAAAATGAGCTTTTTCATAACCAACTTTGTTACCGAAAGTATTATGTGCTTATGTACAGTAATCCATGATAACCGTTGTTCAAATATAGTATTTAGACATTCATGATTTTTATTTATTTTTTTTAATCAGAATGCATTTTTTGCTTTCTTATATTTTCTTTGAAACGTAACGATGTAAAAGATTTTCCACAGTTCTGCAATGTGCGATGAGCTCAAAGAGAAGAATCAAATGAGAACGCACGTCACGCACCCGCCACTTTTTCCCATTACAAAACGAAACGGGCCTTTTCGAAGAGAAAGACCAAAGGAACCTCGCCTTAACCGAGTGAACGTCAGAAAACTGCTTGCGCAGCACAACTAAACCCCAGCAGCACCATTCAAGCCTCCTTTTTGGCGCAATTTACCACCACCATCACATCTCCCCAACGACATCTTGAAAACCCACCTGAACCTTTATGAAAGCCCACCGCCGCTGTCGCTGTCCCCTGCGGACAATGGGGGAGGTCCCTCACTAGAGGGGGCCCCAGACCCACTGAACTGACAACCTCCTCAACCCCTCAAGATTTGTTCAGAATATCTATATATCCATCTATCCATCTATCCATCTAGCTCTGAGTGAGGGCACTCAACAGAAGTGGGAAGAAATACACCGGTTGCTGTGTGATGTAATAATCACGACTTAGTCTTCTCAATTTCCCCAAAAAAGTGACAAATCGCTTGAATTAACTGTTAAAAACGCCAATTGGCTCTATTTCAGTAGGAGCGTGAGGAGAACAGTGTGTTTGGAGGGAAGTCCTCTGACCTGGTCATTCCCCATCGATCACCTTTTTTGTTGATCAATAAATGGTCAACATAACGCCATGTGATTCCAAATAAATGTAACGACTTCAACTAGATCGCTCTGTCAGTGGCGACACTTATTTCAAAATAATATCAGCTAATATCGCGGTAGTATACAAATAAATAAATAAAAGGACTTATTTTGTTTTGTTTAGGTATGGCGCAGGTAAGACTGCAAATAAAACAAAAAAACAAAAAAACAAACCAAAAAAACCTGCCAGTTACCTGCCAGTCTGAGAGCCGACATCCTCTGAAACTCGGGCTCCTGCAGCCACTTCCACATCCGCCTGAAGGTCTCCCGGCCAGACTTGAGTTTACTCCAGGGTTTGGGGTTCCTCAGCAGGTCCGATAGGGTCCCCTGGGAGCGGCACAGGACCCTCTGGGCGAAGATCGCCTGAGGAATGCTGTACCTCTTCAGCTCGGCCGTGATCCTCTGCGCCACCTCCTTGGTGTTGATCTCCTCCAGCTGCCCCGAACTGTTCCCCCCCTGCGTCCCCGAGGAGGAGGAGGGCGGTCGTTCCCTGATGGAGGCCAACACGGGCCCGTGGGATGGAGAATGGAGGTGGGGGTGGGGGTGGGGGTGGGGATGGGGGTGGTGGCCCGCCGACGGCACGGGATGTCCCGGGTGGTGCATTCCGTTCAGGTGCGGCATCATCCCGCCGGCCGGGCCGGCGAGACCTCGGTGCTGGTGGTGGTCCGCTCTGGAGAGCATGGCGGCGGTGGGGTCGAAGTTGAGCATCTTGTCGTGGCCTCCGTGCGTGGCGGTGCCGTAGTTGTGGAG
Organism: Phyllopteryx taeniolatus; assembly: GCF_024500385.1. Taxonomy (NCBI): domain Eukaryota; kingdom Metazoa; phylum Chordata; class Actinopteri; order Syngnathiformes; family Syngnathidae; genus Phyllopteryx; species Phyllopteryx taeniolatus. The sequence goes on from NC_084516.1 coordinate 18,185,267, forward strand.
ACCCTGCTGGGTGTTGTGGAGGGAGCCCAGACCGTTACCCAGCACCGGGGATAGACTCTGACCCATCCCGGACATGGGATCCTTGTGGTAGGGATTGTAAAGGTTGTTCATGCCCGGTAGCCCGCGCTCGTCCCGCATTAGGGTGAAGCTCCCGCTGACGTTCCCGGAAAGCCGCTGGTGATGGTGGTGGTGGTGGTGGTGGTGGTGGAACTTGTCGGACACGGTGGAGATGGGCGGCAGCGGCTGCAGCGGGGTTAAGGTGGTGTAGGTGCCGCTCATCCCCATCCCGGGGGAGGACGTGTCGCAGGGCACGCTCATGGCGTGGTGCAGCGGGAGCTGGGACAGGTCCGGACGGTAGTCCCCGCCGCCGCCGCCGCCGCCGCCGCCGCCGCCGTCCAGTATGCTGGCCATGCCGGACACCATGGCCGAGCGGGATGACGCGGCAGCGGCGGCCAGGTCTTGGTGTATCCGCAGGGCAGCCGCTGCCGAAGAGCTCCCGCGGCCGTGGTGAGGGCTGTGGCCGCTCATCAGCTCCACATCAGGGGCCGCGGAGCCCACCGCCACCCCGCCGTGCAGGCTGCCGATGCCGTCCATTGTCATGTCCGAATTCATGGCGTAAGCGTCCAGGTCCTTGGCCAGGCATCGATAGGCGTTAGTGTAGGCGGTCTTCATTCATCTGTCGTCAGTCCATCAGATCGAGCGGAAATCTTTCTCCCTCTTCTCCCCCCTGATGCGCCGGGATGGGTCAGTGGCCGAATCCCCCTTGTCCCTTCACTTCCTCGGTTGTTTCCCCGTCCTCCGATGGCCTCTCCACTTCGCTCTCTTTGTGTAGGTGCGCATCCAAATGCTGTTGATGTCGATCATACGGGCCTGTGCGGTGGCTCCCCCATGTCCGGCCCTCTCCTCCTCCTGCGCTGCTCTGCTCCTCAGACGGGAGCTGTCCACGGTCCCCTAGTGGACCGCTCAACCCAACCTGCTGCCGAAGGGAGGAGGGCTGCAAAAGGGCGAATGGGGCGGCACCCTTTCCTGACCGATTGGTGGCTCAGCCAGTCACGGTGCGTCCTAGGACAGAGTGGGCGGGACATGCAGTATCCTATCTCATAGCAAACTCTAAACAGCGATGCTTCTCCAGCTTCACCCTTTTAATATTACAGATGAAATATGTAGAAACTGTTGCATTGTATTTTGGAATGTACGCCTCCATCTTAACACTTACTCACATGTTATTTTTTTTAAAAACTTCTATTATATGCTTATTTGCAAAAAATATCTGTAGTCCACCATAAAACTTTTCAAGGTAATGCTATTGCTTTTAGCCCAGCTAACCTTCAATGCTAAAATAACTGCGGTACACTCATTGGCTACAACTGAACAATCAAACACAAGGACTGTATAAAATCCTGCCTTATAAAGATAATAATACTCAGTCATCGATGGTTGCATTCAAACATGGGCGTTTCTAATATTTGAATTTGGCCCTCATCAATTAGCTGAATAAAGTCACGCCAAAAGTAAAAACAGCTCTCAACTCTATTGTTGATTTCAATTGTTTTTTTTATTGAAGCTTTATTCATTTAACCTTTACTTAATCCGTGTCAGGCAATTGAGAACAGATTCAGCAGTATAAAACAAGGCAAAATAAAAGCAAATACAAATAAAGACATATACAACAAACTGTATGATTTGATGTAGACAAACTGTACACAAAACAAAATAGAAAAACATATACACAATGTAATAATAATAATAATAATAATACAATCATAAATAACCAGACCGAATCTTCTCCCATCAAAATACACTATAGTGCCTTTCACCCAACCCTTAAAGGACCTATAGCGTACAGATGGCTTATATTTCACAAACAAGTTCCCTGTATGTATTTTTTTTGCTCAATAAAACAAAACTGGCAGTCATTTCCAATAGTATCAATCTGTTTTTGAGGAATCGGTGAATAACTAATAGAGCTGGGAACGCCCCTTTTGCAGGACCAAAGTCTATGACCCCGCCCCCCAATGTCTTGGTGTGACGTCAGAGGCGGCGCGAGAGCCCAAATTCGCTGCATGGGACAAAGGAATTTACTATACTATGAAGTGGCAGTATTTACTCATATTTTGTACATCATGGGTGGAATCTGCCCCACCTAAAAAATAATGATATTTAAAAAAGTAAAAAAAAAAAAAAAAAAAAAGTGTCGGCGTCATCGGGGGTTACATGCACGGGCCACGCTCCCTCAAATGAGTTACAATATATCTCCCCAAACTGTTTTTTTCAAACGTCTTAGAGCATAAGTGATTCAATAAATAAAACAATGAGATGATAAAAGCCATGTGTGAGGCAGAAAAAAAACTAAATCTGCAGCACTTACCTAATGTAGCTGCCTACCTTCTGCATCGAATCATTCCAGTTGTCAATTTGAACAAAACAGGCCCACCTACTCAAAATAGAAAACCTCGCTATTTTCACTCGTTACTGTTAAAAAGGACAAAAAACAACATCAAAACTTTCAATATAGGCGACAATAACACTGCAGAAGACATACTAGTTCAATAAGGACGTGCTCGCGTTCCACCATTGATGTCAGCAGGCTCACGTGCGATTTGGACCTTAATGCGGGCAGGCCAAAATCTGTCAGAAAATCAAATATGTCATCAGTCTAAAAAAAAAAAGCCTAAAATTACAACTGAGTATATTTTTGGGGAAATTTTTTTACAGCATTGTTTCTCAGTCCATAACTATGGAATAAGTGCTCATGTTCACAGCTTTAGGGAGGTCCTTTAACTGCTTGTAGAGAGATGAGTGTCTCCTTTGACCAGCATTATAGATTGAGGGACCTTTCATGTCACTCAAGGTCACCTTACAAAATGTGGGTTAAAAAAGTAATACACATAAATACCTTGCTCGCGGTGTCAGTCAAAACTGAGCATTATTGTCATTTTGAAACGGCTCTTTCTCTGTCTCAGTGTGCAGGCCTAAGCCTGTTGGTGCACAGTAGCTATATGGGAAATTGTACTGGATACTCCATTAAAAATCAACCAAAAGGAAGAGTTTGTCATAAAACTAGGAACTGAAGTCGTGGAATTTCAGTACATGCATGTACAAGATAGTGACAGTATCGCTCTCTCTTTCTCACACACACACATACACACACACAAACTATAATATGCAAGGGTTTTTTTTTGTAATAGGCTGAGGGTGCTGTTTGTCTCGGCTGTTGCTGCAGCTGCCAGAGAATAATTTGCCCACAGGGGTCATTAAAATTTGATCTCATCTTAGCTCTTACCTCATCGTCCTCTCCCTCTGAGTGTTAAGATAAAAGGTGGCAGGAAGTCGCAAGTGATAAAACCAGCCTAGAACCGATATTCCTCAAAAGCTGTTGCATTGCGTCTGTGCTTCCTCCTGCAATAGCATACGCTTAAAGCACAAATGGTTAAATACAATCCAAGTTGTCATGTTTGAGTACCCAGTAAAAGCGCTCTGTAAAATACATGTATCATTATTGCTATAAACATTTCTGGGGCTGAATGCTGCATTGAAACAGACAGTGTCGTATTTGAAAGTACGGTAATTTGAGGAATGTATGTACTGTAATGTAAACTTAATCCCGAACGAATACAATTGTGTCAATCATGTAAAACGACTTTAAACCATGGAATAAAAGTTGGAAATTAATTTAAGTGATATCCCTAAATAAGGAAAGTCAACGTTATTGTAAAAGGAAAATAAGAAGGGGGGTTGGCGAGGACGTAGGTTAAAAAAAAGAAAAAAAAGGTCATGACATCTGTGGAGTTTTTTTTCTTTTTCTGAATGAAGGTGAGTACTTTCAGTCGGATGTTTTGAGCAGTTAACACATTCACAGCGTTAAGTGCAAACTGCTGCCGCGTGTAAATGGTGAGCATGGGGATGTTATTGACAGTCTCGGGCTGGATAGATGAGTGTGGGACCTGCAATGAAAGAGCATTATGGCCTGTAGCCTGTTTACTGCACAATTCATTACACTTCCAAGGACAAATGAGAGCAAAATGACTCTGTGTCCCCAGCTCCTCCTCCATCAGCCCTCAGCTAAGGATAGCAGCATACATTTATTACTGTCATTGTAAATGATCAAAAGTGGTTTATCTTACCATGCACAATAATATCTTTCTGTTCAGAAAATGTCCAAGATTGTGACCAATTTCAATGAAAAATACTTAGAAATACTTGTGCATTTCAGCGAATACTGTACGCGCCTCTTGTTCAGCCCAGTTGTATTTTGTGTATTGATAAGTTGAGTCCTTAGTTAGCTCATTTTAACTAGAACTAGGGGAGAGGCTCTCCTTAACTTTGCAAGACATGACTTCACGATAATACTTAATCTAAAAAAAAAATCCTCTAGCTAAACTTGAAACACATTGAAACCCTGATAACACACCCCCAAAAATATTTGACCAATCAGTATCCTTTGACGAGATGCAGAGGACACACCTTTTCAGTTTCGATAGCAAAACAAAAACAAACAAACAATGGCTGCCCCCAATGAAAATGGCCATGGAGGTTGCCTTAACATATCAGGAAGGGACAGCATTTGCTAATATATATATATATATATATATATATATAATCAATCAAATAAAAAAGAGCGAAAATAATGGTCAGTAAAGCTTTTCATGATGGAAACCATTGTTTCACTCTACCCCTGACTGGTTTGAGCAAGAGACACTGGCCATTTGTCAAACTATGACTTGACACATTGTCTCATCGTCTCTCTCTGGATATAACCTGTAAGAAATTTGATTGACAGACCGTTTGTCCGATCGTCACCGATTTTTTTTATTTTTTTTTATTAAGCGTTACCTTTTCCAAACAGTTTCTTTTGGCTATTTCAAAGATGGATTTGTGAAACTCTTTTGAGAACCAATCCATCTGGCGTGTGAGATTAAGACACCCCCCAATCGAAAGCTTTCCATGCAAAGCATCGTCCAAAAAGTTTAACAAAATGATCAAAGCAAATTACTAAAAGTAATCCCATGTTAGTCGATCATGTTAATGTGGAAAATAACAAATAATATGATGATAACCTGCTGTGGCTCAAGAACGAGCAACTTGATCAACAGTTTGAAAATAGGCTAACATTCACTCTAACGATGCAATTACACTGCTGAGCGCTGAAACGACACTCTAGATACACTGACAACAAATTATTTAATAGAATGTACCTAATCGGGTGTGAACCTTGTCTATAATCTCCACCAATTTTTTTTGCTCTTTCAGTGCATTTCCCTGGAAATTGTCATTCTAAAAAATTACCTCTATCAAAGCTACTGGGCTTGGGTGATCAGAAGGAGGATGAGGGACTTAAAAAAGGCAAGATGGAGGAGGAGCTGGGTGGGTAGTTGGGCAGATGTTGCTTTGTTTAAAGACTGTTGTGTAATTAAGGGCAGAGGAACAGAAGCCTGACCCATTTTCTTCTTTTGATCAGCTGTCAGAGGGACAGGCAGGGGGTCCACTGAGGGACAACCTGTCTGTCTATTTCCTCTTCCAAAGTTCTGTCTCTCTTTCAGACCAACGATGGGAGCCAATGTTACACGTGGATTCAAACGTCTCGTTCATCAGGAAAAAAGGAGTAATATAAAGACGGTGAAGAAGTGGGGGAAAAGGGGAAGGTAAATATGATAAAGAGCAGGCACGTGCACACATAGAGCCCAAATGGTGCTCAAGCACCTGCCCCTTTTCCCGGGATGAAAAAAGTGCCTTTTTTTTTTCTTCATTCATCAAAATAAAAAATAAAATAAAAAATAAAATTTAAAAAAACTGTGTAAATCAGATCCACCCAAAGTTTTTTTTATATCTGATAGGCATTTATTTGCGTACTTGGATCAATTATGCATATTACATGATATATGACACTGATGCTTTGGAAAATTTTTTGTACCCTCCTTCTGACTACTACCTGTGAACAATGTGACTCCTCGGATGGTGCCGAAGCGCTCTGCCGACCATGGCTTGTTTTGTAAGATGTGACGACAAAAATATCAGCAATCAGCTGAGATTTATTTGGGTTTAATTGGAGGAACTTTAAACGGTTGCAGTTGTGTGCTGACTCCCATTTGACATGTGATTGCTTAATTCTGAACACAGTTACATCCCCATTTATAAGTGGGTGTACGCACTTCTGCAACCACGTTATCTCAGTTGTTTATTTTTACTTCCCCTTCTAAAATATTTTAGTACTTTTTTTTCAACTGAGTTGTACAAGTTGAGTTGTGCAGGTTAACTACAAAAAGTTTTAAAATGATTTATCTTGGTCTCATTTTTTTGTGTGATTTTATGAACAGATATAAACCCATATACATATATTACTGTTTTTTTCTTAATTTTATGAATAATTTCGGCAATGGGTGCCGTTTTTTTTGGCGAGAGCACCCGCCCCCAAAAATACTGTATCTGTACACGTGCCTAATAAAGAGGATGATAGAGGATTAAAAAGTGGGCAGCTATTGAAGAGGAAGAAGATAGGATCTATGTAGGTAAAAGGCATCAGCAGATATACTGTAAGCCAAAAGCTGAAAAGAACAAAGAGGGTGGAGGTACAGTATGATGTAGTGGGAAAATGTAAGGTGGGCGGGGGCCTTGTGGAAGGCCCAGGGACAAGGAGCTGAGGAGGAGCAGATGTCGGGGGAGGAAGAAGAGGCGGCGAAGGAAGTGGCAGAGATTGGTAACAATATGGTTGGCAGAAACAAAACTGCTCATGCCACTTCGAAGCGATCACTACAGATGTCGCTCCGTACAAAATTCAGTGTCTTAAATAGTTGGGCCATGCTGAAACTGGTCGGACGCGTTCTTCTCATCAATCGCAGTGCTTGCCGGTAGTGATCGCTCACAAAGGCAAGATATAGTGTTTGGATCACTGCCTATTTGTTGGTTTGTTCCCAGGGTCATGCCCCAAGTAAACCCACAACCAGCTTTCGTTAAAACTTAGCGGAGGGGTGGCACATACAAGTCATCGCTTGAACAAGAAAATAGCCTACCAATTAAAAACTTGACAATCAACCGAACAAAAATGCACTGCTTCACATTTTATTTTTTTGACATTTGTGTTTTCATGCAACACATTCTCCGGTCCCCAGAAAACAAACAAACAAACAAACAGTATAATCATGTCTTACGTCATCTTCTGCAACGTGTGAACAAGGAATTGGCCTGCTAACTAATCAATGGGGCGAACTAACAAAAGAACACATGATTTTTAATGAATTCTTTCCCCCTATTTCTGTTCAGTGTTGTTCTAATTTTGTAATGCACGTGAGTTGAACGTACATAACACACACGCACAAACACACGTACATAGAAACGCACGATCATTCATAAGTTCTATTTTATTCCACAAAAAAATAGAAAATGAAACAAGAGAAAATAGTGCATTTGTTGTTGTTTTTTTTTAAACAGTATTTCGTGGGAAATTGTTCAATCGTATGCCAATTACACGGCATTAACCATTTTTAAAATCTCCATGTGTGTGTAAAACAGCAAAAGGACCTGTTCTGTTGGAATAGACAAATATGGCAGACATACAGATAATGATAAATACAGTTTCGGAAAATTCCATTTTTATCACAAAAACAATGGTATTATTTTGGGGCTTGGGTATATGTAGAAAATAATAACAATTAAAACAAATGTTTCATCTATCCAAAAATGTGTTTTCTACTTGCTGATTCTACTCAATCCTCATGCCAACATGCTGTTTGTAATGAGTCTCGATGTACGTATATAATAGTATGTGCAGAGGCTAGGATGGCGTAGGTGGAAGTAAATCATGTGACTTGTCACAGAGAGAGAACATCAAGTTCAGAAAGGTCACCTCGAAACGAATGGACTGTGTTCGAGCACGGCATGTTACAACAATATACAAAATGTCTCCATAGCACAAAAAACAACACCTCTCATAGTATATTTACGAACTTGTTTTTTGAATTATCAGCCTATTATCCTTTTTTATGCCACTAGAATCAGTTATTACTTTTCCATGATTGTCTTTTCTTTATGGGTGGGCTGTGGCAACTCGCATGGCCTCACTATAGTGAGACGTGTGTGGTGTTAAAAGTTAGCAAATTTGGTCCACGGTAACTCCGGGCTGCTCAGAGAGGAGTTCATTAGATATGGAAGTCAATGTTTGGTCACTTTGTTGCTACTTGCAGACACAAAGGCAGATTAGCTGGCTGACTGTTGAGATAATCAATAGCCTGTTTATTTACACTCTGTTTGGAGTCATGTTGCTCAACCACAGAGAGGGGGAAAAAAAACAAAAAAAAACATATCAGTGAAACGTTGCGATTTACAATTAGTTAGACTTAATTAACGCCTTTTAAATAATAACCACTTGAATGAACCTGCAGCTAACCCAAGCTACGACTATTGCCGTGACTAGTATGTTTTCAAAAATAGAGACAGAGGTCACGTGCGCCCTGGTGAGTTGTGTTCGATGCGGCTCAGCACGAGTGGCATATTGTCAAATGTGAATAAAGCTGCCGGGTTGATGGGACATTTTACCCTCCTGCCCTGTCCTCTCTCTCGTTCTGTCTCCGTGTCACTCCGTCCCGGGCCATCTGCTGTGTACTGAGTAGCAGTATTGATCTGCAGCTTTGTGCTGGAGACCACATGCTAATCTAAAGCGTTAGTGACAAACACCGCTTTGCCTCGCATCTGTCCCACTGACTCTCTCTCTCTCTCTCTCTCTCTCCCTCTTTTCTCCCCATATAACCAGTGTCGTCCTCCCTCCCCGAATCTCTACCTCTCATTCATTCTCTCCTTCAATGACCGAATATTTTTTAGGGTTTGGGGAGCCATCTGTCCGCCTGTAAACTCATCTTTCTCCTCCTCCTGCAGTGGTTGGTTGGGTGCTGCATGGTGAGTCCCGTTCCATGTGTTCTGTGTTTGACGGCAGCCATTTTCAGTCTCGGCCTAATGAGGCCGGAGGGCCAGAGGTGCCCAAAAAGGAGAAGGAGTTGCTGCAGCTTTGTGTAAATGTATTTACACCTACGCACAGAATGGAGCTGTAATTGTAGATATTGCTAAAAGTCATAATAATGACACCCGATCCACATACACGATTATTGATGTACATAGAAAAATGCAAATGCATTATTATTATTTTTTTAATGACATGTAATATATATATATATATTTATTTTTGGGGCGGGTTAAATAAATATAAAATGTACATACTTGAACTGAAGGTGTATAGAAATAAACTCTAAAATGTTTTAGATGCACATATATGAGTCTATTTTCATTTGGAAACTGTTGCAGTCTACATCCACATTTATACTGTAGATGTACTGTATATATATATATATATATATATATATATATATATATATATATATATATATATACAATGTTGTTGTTTTTTTTTAGAAACATTTTAATATATACACCAGCATACATAAAGCAACAAAAATACAGTCAGTGACTAAATGACTGAATGATTACACGTACTTTAGCTGTATTGGTCATACAGACTGATGCAGCATATATTAATCTAATTTTATATCTACAAAAGCAACTGTGTGTATAGATGTATATATCATGTTATTTAAAATTAAATCATAATGTAACTAAATCAAATGTAGCTGGATAGATTCTACAGAGAGTAATGTACAGTATACAATATGTATTAGTCAATTTATGCTTATACCACTACATAGATACATATATATTTTAGATCCATAAAAAGTGATGCATTTTTTTTTTCATTTTAAAATCAAGAAACAATGCAGTCACTGACTAACTAAATAAAATGCAACTGTATAGATCATACAGAGCGTGATGCGCAATATTGAATATATTACTTACATAATGCTCAATTTGCATGCTTGTATAGTCCTCATCCACATACATATTTGGAAGTCTAAAATAATAGTAAGGTTTAATAATAAAAAATTAAAAAAACCTCATTCACTAAAAATAATAATAATAATAACTAAAGAACTGAAGCTGTGTAATTATAAAGAGTGTACAACATACAATGTCGGTCCATTTTTATATTGACATTGAACAGGTAATAGCGCTACATTCATGTCATTTCTAAGCTGTTGAAAGTGATCTAATAGATACAGTACATTAACGGAGTTTATGAAATGGACACGTACGTACGTGTTCATATTCAGTAATACTTGCATATCTATGCATGTTATGAATAGCTTAGAATTGAACTCTAAATGAGTCCCCATACTTGTGTTTTTACTGTATGTCCTCAATGGATATTTTGAAATAGTGGCTGTTTGCTGCCGTACTAGAGTGGCTCCAACCACCAAACACACAAGGACTCTTCGTCGTGTATTTTAACATACTGGGCCAATAAAGCTGATTTGGATTCTGAATCTGAACTCAAATATAATATGTATATGAACAAAAATATACAGTAATAAGTGACATGCGGTGGAGTTTTTTTTAATGAATGGAATTTAAAAAGGTAGTAGAGATAAATCTATTGCTGTATTTCCAACACACACGCGCGCACACACACACACACACACACACACACAATCACACGCACACACACATACACACACACACACACACACACTATAGATACAGTATGTCATAACAAAATAGTAACCATGTAAATAGTAACATATTGGGCTTTCTTACTCTTTGTGTTTGGAGAATACGATACCACGATTTTTATTCTTCCTACATCTGATCCCTCCATCCTCCTCCTCCTCCTCCTCCTCCACCTGACTTGCAGCGCCTCCATCTTTCTCCTTTATTCTCTTCCAATCTTTTCAAACTTGTCAGACCTGCTGCCTCTTTTGTTGAGGTTCTGTTGGCCATGAAATCAGCTATTAATGAGAACACAATGGCCGCGTGCAGAGCCGCCCGCTGTATTCAAATGTGACCACACGCCATCATCTCTGTGTGTCCAACTCTAAATAAACACTCACTCGACAGCCATACATCTGTGTTGCTGAATTAGTGTGTTGGTCATTACAAATTCTTGAACTTGGTACGCTGCAACACATGGTTAAAAATAGTCTTGCAAAGATTAGAGACGGGTAAAGTTAGAGCCATTTTTTGGGTTTTACTTTTTTTATTTTCAGAAACTTTTAAAATGACAAAGAAGAGGCATTTCAATAATTCAAGCAGAATGTTTTCCATTATTTTTCCATCATTCATTGCTAGAATATTAATTCACGGAGTAACTCAATATACTTTTGTATACTGTAGGCCAGCCACATTAAGTTCATTGCAATTATAATTAGGAAATGATTATTATTATTTCATTATAATCACAAATATATAGCAGCAATAAAATGCAATTACATCCTAAATGTTGGAAGTGTGAGAAAATATATATCAATACATTTTATGTAATTGAATAAGTTTATTTAGTGCAATACTGTTTTTTTTTTTTTTTTTTTTTTTTTTAACAATTATTGAATTTGCAAATGCAATTCTGCATTTTTAAATTACTATTTTTTTTCATATTATATTTTAAGAGTATTGGACAAACCAAAGAGATAATAGAGGTTAGCAGGTTATTATTTTGAGCTTCAGTTTGTTTGTTTTTTGTTCGTTTTTTATTTATGTATTTATTTTTTGAATTGATGAATACATTCCCTGTGAAGATCCACAATCTTATTACACGTGTTATTCCCATCTTTCTGTCCCCCAAAGTTAAGCTATAATAATGTTCTTTAATAAAAATATTTTTCACATTTTACATAATTTAAAGGCTTGCCACTTTGGACACACAGCTCCACGCATGCACACGCATACAGTACAATATGCTCGAGTAAACATTCGAGAGAACATGACCACGGGCAGAAAGAGCTCATGCTAATTCGAATCAATATTAGTGATGAATTTCCATGGGAGCTTTGTTTCCTTCTAGAGAACATGCGCACTGATCTGAGGGCAGCTTTTATTTCTCATCTGTACACACGATAGTCATCAATACCAAACGGGTGTGCATGTGTTTGAATACCACTCAACTTTTTAGTTACAAATGGAGAGAGCGGTGTCACTATAAGCCTGTTGATCATTTTTCTGATGTTGAAAATAAAATGTAAAATGTCTTGTTCAGATTAAATGTTGAATTGTTGCATTCTTTCCACTTTAAAACATGCTTTGAGAGTTCACTGAATTTAAAGTACACGTTGTGAACATTCTTTTCACACATTTTCTCTGGAAAACGAGTTACTCAGCTCACATTGATCATGTATAAATCTGATATTTGGACAGTGTGAAATGTTCTGTCACTGTTCCTTAAAATGTATTATTAGTACAATGTACGAAATACACTCTTTGTGTGCATTCGCCTCCTTGGCAAAAGCTTATGATAAAAATAAAAATATGTGACATTTTGGAGAGGGACTTGATCATACAAGCCCAATTCAAATTAAGTTGGGATGTTGTGTGAAACATAAATAAAAACAGAATACAATGATTTGCAAATCATGTTCAGCCTACATTTAATTGAATACACTACAAAGACAAGATATTTGCTGTTCAAACTGATAAACTTGATTGTTTTTAGCAAATAATCATTAACTTGTAATTTTATGGCTGCAACACGTTCCAAAAAAACTGGGACAGGGTCATGTTTACCACTGTGTTACATCACCTTTTCTTTTAACAACATTCAATAAACGTTTGGGAACTGAGGGAACTAATTGTTGACGTTTTGTAGGTGGAATTTTTTCCCATTCTTGCTTGATGTACAGCTTAAGCTGTTCAACAGTCCGGGGTCTCCGTTGTCTTATTTTACGCTTCATAATGCGCCGCACATTTTCAACGGGAGCCAGGTCTGGACTGCAGGCAGGCCAGTCTAGTCTAGGCCACACTCTTTTACTACGAAGCCACGCTGTTGTAACATGTGCAGAATGTGGTTTGGCATTGTCTTGCTGAAATAAGCAGGGGCGTCCATGAAAAAGATGTTGCTTGGATGGCAGCATATGTTTCTCCAAAACCTGTATGTACCTTTCAGCATTAATGGTGCCTTCACAGATGTGTAAGTTACCCATGCCATTGGCACTAACACGGCCCCATACCATCACAGAGGCTGGCTTTTGAACTTTGCGTCCATAACAGTCCAGATGGTTCTTTTCCTCTTTGGCCCGGAGGACACGCCGTCCACAGTTTCCAAGAACCAATTGAAATGTGAACTTGTCACACCACAGAACACTCGTCCACTTTGCATCAGTCCATCTTAGATGAGCTTGGGCCCAGAGAAGCCGGCGGTATTGTCCTTAAAGTGTATTATTTTCTCACGCACCTGTTCACAAAGAGGTGAACCTCGCCCCATCTTTGCTTGTGAATGACTGAGCAATTCAGGGAAGCTCCTTTTATACCCAATCATGGCGCCCACCTGTTCCCAATTAGCCTGTTCACCTGTGGGATGTTCCAAACAGGTGTTTGATGAGCATTCCTCAACTTTCTCAGTCTTTTTTGCCACCTGTCCCAGCTTTTTCGGAACGTGTTGCAGCCATAAAATTCGAAGTTAATGATTATTTGCTAAAAACAATCAAGTTGATCAGTTTGAACATTAAATACCTTGTCTTTGTAGTGTATTCAATTAAATATAGGTCGCACATGATTTGCAAATCATTGTATTCTGTTTTCATTTATGTTTAACAGAACGTCCCAACTTCATTGGAATTGGAGTTGTAAGCTTTTATAAAGATACAATAAAAACTGTGTTAGACCATATGAGGCAAAGTTAGTTTTACTGAGTTGTTATTCATTAACCAGAGACTCAAAGGTGGGGGGGGGAACTATTGGATCTTGTCCCTTTCCATGATTATTTAATGTCCTCTGGAGTGTAATTCTTTTAATCATAACATTTGATTTAACCTATTGATTTTCTCTCTGCCTGAATAGTGAGAATCAGCGCAAAGGCTGCATACTGAGGTGGTGTCTCTGACTTTTTAAACTTCTGATCAAAGAGACGGATAAGAAGAAGAAGAAGAAGAAAAGGACTATCAATAATTCATACCGAAAAACACAACACGCTGAATTCAAAATGACAGAAGATTAGTGGAACTGAAGAATGTGCCCAAAAGAGTTGCGACATATTTAATATTACTATTATTCTATGTATCAATGAAATGCTACACATTTAACCTGGCTGTGGACATTGTAACGTAAATGTGACACTGTGATATTAAGAAATGTTTTCTTTGTCTTGTTGATTACCCTTGACACGACCAGAAATGTATGACACCACTAAAATGTCAATTCATTTTTTTAAATGTTGTTTTTCTCTTTTCCTTGGTGGCTCAAATTATTTATTGAAAATCATTTTCTAAAAAAACTGGCCGCTGATTTGAAACAGTCCACAGACGAATCATATAAATGTTCTAATGTAATGATAGCCTCTTTTATTTTATTTCACCAATGTCTAAAATATTTGGAAATAGACTCGGTTGAAACGCTGCATTGTCATGTTTTTAAAGATATTTCTTAATATTTAACTAGATAATCACCTTTCTGTAACATGGAAACCATTTGTTGCGTAATATAAGATGCAAATATTTGTATATTTTAACAATCGCAGTTCAAATATTAACATACAAAATTGCAAGTTAAATCTAGTCCTCCAATTTTTCTTTTGTTACGAGATGCTGACACAGATCAGCGGGAGTGAAAGAGTCAGAGGTCAAAGGTCAGTTTCCCCTGGCACACGCCTTCTGACCTCTCACTTAGGTACATGCTGACCTACATTGCATGGCCTCTTTCCTCGCTTTTCTGCAAGAAGAGTATTAGATTTGTTAGTTTTTAGTTTAAATCCAGAAACAGGTACATATAGTTTTTGTTTTAAATCAAATGAACATGTCGATCTCAAACGCAACCACTGAAACACACAAAAATACAAAAGTTATTGAACCTGATTTAACTATATGTTCATAAAAATATTACATTTGTTTTTAGGAATAAAAAGATCTGAATGTGATTGACAAAGCATTCTTAAACGTCAACAAAGTTTTAGGATGCTGTAATGGTATTATAAATCTTATAATATGATAAAGCTGTAGGATCAAAGATATGCATTCCAAAAAATGATTTAGCTCAATCATCACATGCATTGACTCCATGTGCGGTCAAGTCTTTGAGCCACTAATAAACGCAGCATATTGTTCATTTATCAAGTTGCAGTGATACAGTATATATTCATCTTCATGGATTGTCCCTACAGTTGTTGTGAAATGTACAGACACTCAACACAACAAATTTATTTCAGCATGAAAATGTGTGCCTAAAATGTTTTATTGAACATTTATATACAGTACCTATATGTGTGTCACAACAATAACGTTTTATAGTAAATCAAACAAAAAATTGGTAAAGAAATTCCACATATATTTGCAAAAATTAAATGACCACAATTAAATGATGAAAAAAAAATGACCTCAACTATTGAGATATTTAGGAAAAAAGTTGCCGTCTAAAAATTAAGAGGCAAAAACACAGCTGCAAAATAGACATGGATTATCAAAATAGTCCCAAATTGACTTTTCAACTAATTATCACATTGCAAAAATAAATCAAGACACATCAGAAAATGACTGCAAAATGAGTCATTTTGGTACATTCAATATGTGAGTGATGCTGGTTCACAACATGAGATAAGAGTACAATGTGAAGTAGAAGTGTTATTTTCTGCTATACTGTCGATTGCACATGATAGTCCATATCCCTGCATGTCCAGTTATTCTGCATATTCTGCAATAGATGATGTGTTGCAAAGCAGGAGGAAGAGAGGAGACATTCTGCATTTTTCTCCTCCATCTATCTAACTATATCGCTATATATAATAGTAATAGAAGAAAAGATGGAGTCGATCATCCCATTGCAGTTACAGCAGCTTTCGCCCGAAGGCTTTCTACAAGATTTTGGAGTGTGTTTGTGGGATTTCTGTTGTCTATTCATCCAGAAGAGCAGTCGGTCAGAGGGCGCTGATGTCTCTGGTTGACTCAGTCAAGTTCTTCCACACCAAAGTCATTCAAGCATGCCCTTAGGGACCTTTGCGCTCTGTGGAACTGTCATGCAGGAACAGGATATGACCTTCTATAACGTGTTCCCTTAAAATTTGGAAGCATAGGATTGTCCGAACTGTCTTAAAAATATGATAAGGTGCCCTCTAAGTATGTCTAATAACCTTTGGCTCCGTAATGCATAGGACAACAACAATTCTTGTCTTTTGAACAACTATTGCAAATTTATCTCCAAAACTAGAGGACCCCTTGCCTTGGCTTTACTGTATTTATGCAACTTTGTGCAACCAAATACTCAACAAAATGGTTGAGTTACTAATATACTAAAATCTTGTTAGAGCATTTAATTTGAGGGAACAGTACAGGTATGACGGACAACCCACCCGGGGTGAACCTATACATAACCTTTAACATATCACATTTAGCACTCAGAAACATCATGAAAGTAGCACGCACAAAAACATACAACAACTGAAGTATACGGTATTTGTGAAAACCTTAATATGCTAATGCAAACAACAGGGGCTGGGGGTGTCCTCATAGCGAGTTAATAAGACAGTTGATGATGCAAATAGATTGTAATTTATAGAATAGATCACCGATTGTTTTGTTTTATTTTGGGGAGGGGTGGGGGACTACTAACTACTGATGAGAATGTTTTACAATTAAACCAATGAAGAAAAAAAGAAACCCTGCAACAACTCTGCTTTCTTTGTGTGTCAGTGTAGACTGAAATCCAACAGCCGATCAATATTTAATGACTGAATACTTAAATACTAGGTTTTGCATCACGTCACGACAATCTAAAAAGATGATGCGCTTCAACATATGCACACAAATAGTCTCAAGAGATAACTAATAGATACAGTCGGTCAGAAATTCCAAAATAATGTAACAGCTGAACAACAATCCAGAACCCAGTCGTGTGAAAGTTGAAAGTATATTGATTATCAGTGTGGGATTTATTAATAAAGAACAGTGGTTCCTTGAGATACAAGTTTAATTTGTGACCATGCTCATAACTCAAAACACTAAATCATCTTCCCCTTTGAAATGAATGGGAATCCCATTCATCTGTTCCAAGTTCCCCCCCAAAAACAAATGTGCTTCTTAAGAAGGAAAATAGCACTCTATGATATTGTACTATACATAAAAAACACATAGTAATAACATTATAAAATAAAATGTAAAAAGGTAAACAGTTTGTGCATCATGATTAATTCATAGTGGCTCCTTCTGATATGTGCAACTTGGCCAACTGAGGGCAGTATAATACAGTCATGTAGACACAAACCACGACGAGGTTTAAAATTTGTCGAAGTGACTCAGTAAGCTAGAGTAATAGTTTTTGTTTGGTGCAGAGGATAAAAGAATATGTGCCCGTGAATACCGTTATGCTGTCTGTCTACCTGTGTTGCTGCACCGTTTGTTTTCAAATATCTAATGCTTTAAGAGTTATAACACAACCACATAGACCCGATTTGTTAGCCTGTCTAGGGCATTTTGCATTGTGTGTGAGCAATTTGCATTGTTAAGATAGCCTCTTTTTTTGAAGAATTGTGCACTACCTGCTCAACTGCTGCTTGTTGTTTCAATTTAGAGTCTTCAATCAACCTACCATGCATGTTTTGGGATGCGGGGGGGAAACCGGACCTGATTGAACCCCGGTCCGCAGAACTGCGAGGCAGACGCTCTAACCATTCGGCCACCGTGCCGCCACGACGGCTCATATTTCGAAAAAGTCACAAGTTAGGTCGCTCATATCTCAAGGCACCACTGTAATTTGAAGCTTTGTATCAGAACAACGGATCCAAAAAAAATAAAAAGAAAAATTTAAAAAAAGACAGACTTCATCCAACAAAAGGTACTGGCAGACTATTTCTGGTAATAGCGGACCAGCTATGCTGCCCAGCTATGATGGCACATTTAATATATATGACATATACTTAGTAGTTCTGATAAATCCTGCACACAAAATAAAATGCCATACATGCCAGTGGAATTCTAGTGAGATGGCTGTGTTTTAAACTGTGCTGTTTTCCAGAAAGAAACATGGAATGCACTAGTGATGTCGTTGTTTCGCAAAGTAAACTTGTCAAAACAAAAGAAAATTGTGCATCCCTTTTGGTTCTGTCCAACTTAACAGTTCATGTACCTAAACTGTGATTCCCAGGAAAACTTTGAAGCTAATTTACATCACTTAAATTCTAAGAATGTCTATTGAGACATTAATAAATCAACACAACCGGTATATTTAGCCTGTTCTTGGAAGAATATATGCCAATTGTCATTTTGCGAAATATACAGGCTGTCCCAAAAGTCACTATACACTACCTTTTTTTCTATTTTGTTTCAGGTATCATGTGGACAGCCATGCGGCCATCAGCATTTGACAGCTTCGGCTCTGCAGGTTTTGTAAGCATATCATTCTCTTATCCGTGACTCACCATTTGACATCGGAGCAAAAGTTCTCCCATCCTTGACTGCAGTTGAGCGCCAGTTTGAGAAGCTTTATGGTAATTTGCGCTATCCATGGCAGGTTTCTCCAAACCATGCAGTGGAAGGCCTGCTACCACCGCTGTAATGAAAACGCCAATCCCATAGAGCAGGCGTTTGCGCAAAGCCAGCCTATCTGGAAGACCAAACTGAAACTCAGCATTAACAAAATCTCAACTCAGCGAATGCTTTGGCGAGCAATAAAGCCTTACACGTACGGACGTTCGGGATTTTGAGCATCATAATCTTTCACTTAAAGCCTTTGAGCAACCTGAATTCATTACGTAAATTGTACGACATGTTGGAGCGGTGTGATGGCCAAAAAGCTTCCCAAGCTGGCAATGAACTGCAGTCAGGGACAGAAACACTGCAATGTTGCCCCAATGTCAATTGGGGAGCCATGGGCAAAGGAATGATATGCTTCTAAAAATTGCAAAGCCTAAGCTATCAAATGCTGATGGCCTCAAGGTTGTCCGAAGGGTTACCTAAAACGAAATAGAAAAATGGTAGTGTATCATGACTTTTGGGACATCCTGGATTTCAGTGTTGTACCTGAACGAGTTCAATGAACAAAAGTTCATGAACTAGTTCATATTTTGTGCGATTGTGAAGGGAATTAAGTTCATTTCTGCATGATGAATGTAATTGAGAATGCCTTCATTCTGGCATCAAAGAAAGGTTTTCAAACGAAAGTTGATTTTCATTCAAGAGTGTAAAGTTTCGCTCGGGACTTCCAGGGCAAAACCCATCTGGACACATAGATACGAGCCTTCATATGTCAGGGATGAACACTGTACTTGGCAACCGCCATTCATGTTTACATTCGGCAGGCACGTTGCAGCAGCCTGCGTGCGCGAGTTGCATTCAGGGACACTGCAAATGGGAGTGATTGTGTTCGTTGGTTGTTTTGTCCATGTCTATATGTGCCCTGCGACTGACTGGGAACCAGTTCACGGTGTAGTCCGCTGGGATAGGCTCCAGCGCCCCGCGATCCTAACCAGGATAAGCGGTGTTGAAAATGGATGGATGGATGGATCCTATACCATAACCCCAACTAAAGACACAGTTTTGGTGTGAGAGAAAATTGCATTTTACTATGTTGTGATTGAAGGCTTCCCAAAGATATCTTGAATTTCTGATGGGAAAACATTGCAGTACAGTTGCCTTTTTGGCCACTGTTCTTGACAGGATGTCTATAACGTTTTCATAATATTTGCGCACACACACACACACCGTTGTGATGAGTTTTTAAATCATTCTGTACTTTTACAACACTTTTTGATATTTTAAGAAAACAGATGCCATAGAAGTTTCCTCATGTTGTGCAACATACCTACAAAGACCCTGGTTTACTGTACGAGGTACCACCCGGTCGTCCCCTTCCCCTTCAAGGCATTCAGGCACTGCATTATTAACTAAAATGACACATGGGAGAGCAGAGAGCTAACTGTTAACAAATGAAAAAAAAAAATCATGAAAAGCCCTATCACTGTTTGTGTGTCCGTGTGTTTGTTGGTGATCAGGCTCCGTCATAGTTCACGGAGGATGATTCTGAGGGGTGGATGATTCAATGGACAACAAGTTACTTTCAGATAATTCCTGTGGCCACATCCTTGCCAAAAAATAATGGTCTTGCCCTTGGCCCATGCATCAACCTTCTACAGAGTTAGTAGAAGTAAGTTTTGCAGTTATTTTCCACAAACTTACGATCAAACCAACAAGAAAGTGTGATCACATAGAGTACCTCTTTCCACAAGCTTTTGTGCTTGGTGGAGGTAATCGCACAAGTATATGATATGTACGGTCCAGGTGTGACTATAAATGTTTTGACTAAAGAATATGCATGTTTTTTTTTTTTTGTGGAAAGACAAATAATTCAAGTAGCCTTAGTTTGTACGTTGCAATCATTAATAATGACACCCTTAAGGAACGCACTTGTGATGTTTTGCTGAACAGTGCAGCATGACCTAGAGAGTGTGTTGACTGACCAAAAAAAAAAAAAAAATGAACAGAGTCCTTGTTTCTACAGCTTCGGTGCAGGCCCAACACAGCTTGATAGTGATAGACTCTGTAATCTTGAGTCCATTGCACCTACTTGCCAAGATCGTGCTGTTGTGAAAACCACATTTGTCAGTCCTCGTCTGGCTGGTCCTTTTTGTGACTCTGGCCTGTGGAAGCTCTGCTGAGACAATTGAACTACCTCCTGCAGTTTCATATCTAAGCGCAGTGGGAGAGGCTGAGCTTCAGCAATCCCTCTGTGTGCATCTTGTAGAGGAGTTTGAACTCAGCAGGCAACTGATGGGCCTCCTGCCATTTGGTGGTGAACTTGGTGCCCTTCTTGTCGTAGTAGTGATAAGGCAGCTCCTTCCCCGTGTTGGGGTCCCAGCCGAATGGCCAGAAGCCGTACAGGTGGATCTGGTCACACATAGAAGACGCCAGGGTGTACATCAGGATGCCAGTGCTCAGACGCTTTGGCGACAGCTGTTTGGTTTTCCAGTAGCTGGTGAGTCCAGTTGAAAGGAAAAATTAAGAGAACAGGTCATTAGAATGCAGACCAAGGCACAGGATTCGTAGCTTTACTTCACATTTTTCCGAAGCACTATTAAAACGATTGATGATGGTAAAGGTTTGACTCCTACATAATTTCCTTTATTTGTTTTGGTGAAAAGAATTTGAAATCAGACAAAAAGGTCAAACAAGAATACTATATTACATACTCCAAGGCTGTAATGGTATGCCTGCAGTGACTTCACACTGAGGCTATTTTTTTTTTGTCATACTGGTCCCCTCTTCTTATCATTACTCCGCTTGATGCAATGCTATCACTTGGACACATTGGATTTGAACCCAGTCAAAATGTTACTGCAGCTCTGTTGCTCAACATGCTCAAATAAACTTATTTTTTTAAATCCCAAAAAGGCAGGCATTGCTCAAAAAAAGTACTCCATTTTTGGTTGCATGAATAAAATATGGTAAAATGACAAAAGATTTCCCCTCTTTTCCTCAAAAATAATCAAATAATATATGTTAACCATTTTAGTCATGTGCAGCCGATGCACAGTATGTTTGAAGAAGTAAATTCACATTAATGCTATTCGACGGTAAAAAAAAAAAAAAACAAGTGGTGGGGACGCTACATTTACTCAATATTAATAAAACTACTATCTCTTAACAGGTTCCAACTTGTCCTAGAAGCGAATATGCAGTGTTTTCAGCACGTTAGCTAAACCAATAAACACTTTCTTAATTTTGAAATTACATTTTTTTAATCAAAAGCATGATGACAAACAAAAATGTGGCAATAAAGTCATCCGATACGATGTTGTAAGATGGCATATTTGCATGGTCTTCCTTTCAATTCCTTCTATGGTATTTTGGTTTAGCTGAGTCATTTCTTATTCATATGCAATTGCAAGTTTGTTTTAAGTACAGCAACAACTCCTGCATCTATCTCCTTGTGATTTTTTTTAAAGAGACATTAATATTAATTAAAACAATAATAATCAAATTCTAATCATTCCTACCCTCCCTGAGGCCAATCAGAATTCTTGGATGGATTAGATGTAGCTGTGATGACTAATGGCATCTTTTATACTCTCACACTGCTGAGTTAGAGAGCAGAACCTCTTCAAACCGGCCTCAACAAAAGGCGCTCGGCAAGTGTTTGAGGTGCTGAAAGCCTGCCTGAGCTACTTAAACGTGGTAATACTTCCCCAGCAGGTAGATTTAATGGGCTTGGTGAAGATTAGGCTACTGTAAGAGTGGCCCATTCTGCTACTACAACACTAAGAACCAGACTTAAATCCCTCGCTGCAGTTTCAACTCGGTGCCATACCTTTCACTAAATAGTAGTTTCCCGGTAATCTGGCTTTGGAGCTTAAATCTCTTCTTTGCCACACACACACACACAGACACACACACACACGCGCACACACACACATAGTAAAGACAAATGTCAACATGTGGTCGCGAGCTGTTGTTCAGAAGTTTAATTTTAGTCTGAATTCGAAATATAACAAGGTTAATTATAAACAATGACACATTTTCAACTTTAAAAGGTTCTTTGTGGCAAATGCCGTTATACAAACAAAGAGTACGAAGTATCCAAAAATCCAAATATTGATCTTGTATATCTCCTTTCTCCTTCAGATTATTATTTTTTTTTTTCTGACTAAAAACATAGTCTAGTCTTAGACGAAACACAAAGAGAGAGAAAATAAATAATTGCTTGAATACAAATTGATGGGTTTCTGGAGTCCCTGCCCACCCATCAAGTGTGAAATTAAACAACCAAGTAAATATTTTGGTAGCTGCCTATTTTCAAAAATGGGTTTGTGAGCAAGCCGGTCTGAATTCTGCCACCCAGTTACATAACACCGATTTTCTCCACCCAGGACTTGGCACCTAGGCTGGGTAAAGGGCCGCCATCTTAAAAAAAAAAACTACCAACTGCTGGACTTCACAGAAGCTCTATCATGTCATCAGATAAGCAGGTAAGCAGACTTGCATTATTAGCACAGATTAGCATTAGCTAACAGTAGTATCAGTGAAGTTGTTGACATGGAAGGAAGGGGGTATTTTTGTTTGGCTGTGTCCGCTGCATGCAACACAATGCTCAGATCTGCACACTAATTGACAAGTGTAATCGGCGGCTTGGTGATAAAGTTCTACCTCCACGAGTGAAAAAGTCTGTTTGTGCCAGGTTTGCATCTGTTAGTTCACTTTTTTGTTAAATATCAGATTATTTCCAAGTATATGGAGGATGACAAACAGACCGGTGGTGACATTATGAGTTTTAATTAATTTCTTTTGGGGGCGGGGGGGTTGGGGGTGGATGGCTTCATTAATGCTTTTATGACTCAAACAGCGAAAAATAAAATTCTCTTCTTCATGATGATTTATCAATGTGTCAAACCGCCGTAGTGTAGTGTACTTATTCGATTTTTCTGAGCCGCTTATCCTCACAAGGGTCGCGGGAGCGCTGGAGCCTATCCCAGCTATACTTGGGTGAGAGGCGGGGTGCACCCTGAACTGGTTGCCAGCCAATCGCAGGGCACATATAAACAAACAACCATTTGCACTCACATTCACACCTACGGGCAATTTAGAGTCTTCAATCAACCTACCATGCATGTTTTGGGGATTTGGGAGGAAACCGGAGTGCCCGGAGAAAACCCACGCAGGCACGGGGAGAACATGCCACCGTGCCGCCCTTGTTTGGAATCACTGTTGTAAATAGATCCTAGTATCAACTTCTCTTGCTATTTCTTCAGTGTAGCATTCATTACTCACACTTTAATTGCTGATGAACTATAGTTTCTATGCATGTGAGGGTGCATATCTTACTTGTTTATGTACTGCATGATGTTTCCAGGCCAGGCCAGCTTGACCTTCAGCTGACCGCGATGTTCCACAAAGAAGTCCACCAGTGTCCTGGTCACTGTAGCTGAAGTGTGGAAGAAGAATGCTGGAATCCAAAGAATTGCACCATCCAGCTTCTTTAAACTCAGGAAGAAGTTATTCCTGTCCTGCACCGTCAATAGGTTGTTATAGTATTTCTCTAAGATACTCGGGTTAAAGGTTGTCATGTTTGTGCGGCGCCCAACATCTCTTTTAAAGATCTCTGTCGGTGCAAAGTTGCAGCGGAAGACAAAGTCAAACTTCTCAATCTGGTCACCACAACGTGAGCCGGTGAGGATGCCACTGTTGCCGACAACGGCGCAGACATTGTAGTGCTTGTTAAGAATCGGCGAGACCTCGGGGAGGAGTGAGCGGAAGTTCTCGCCGATGGAGTAGACGTACTTGTGGCTGGAATATGCGTAATGCATCAGCTGGCCAATGCGGACTAAGCTGCGCGTTAATGTGAAGTTGTGAGGAATGTCGATGTGCTGAGAGATTTCCTTCCTGAAAGAAGCAAAATTCACGAGGCAAAAATTAAAAATTGGGACATAGTCGTTGGCAAAACTGAATATTTATTGGAAATTGACTGTGATTGTGCATGTTTTCCTTTCGCTACAGACATGTAATAGTCAACCTAATGTTATGAAAACAAACTTAAGTTTTGCTCAAACACTGAATCTGGAATAGGCAAATTTTAATATTATAAACACATGGGAAATCAATTTTGCTGTTGAAGACACATCAGTGAGTGCTATTTGTTTATCTGAATATCCATCCATCCATCCATTTTCGGAGCCGCTTCTCCTCACTAGGGTCGCGGGCGTGCTGGAGCCTATCCCAGCCGTCATCGGGCAGGAGGCGGGGTACACACTGAACTGGTTGCCAGCCAATCGCAGGGCACATACAAACAAACAACCATTCGCACTCACAGTCACACCTACGGGCAATTTTAGAGTCTCCAATTAATGCGTGTTTATGGGATGTGGGAGGAAACCGGAGTGCCCGGAGAAAACCCACGCGGGCACGGGGAGAACATGCAAACTCCACACAGGCGGGGCCGGGGATTGAACCCGGGTCCTCAGAACTGTGAGGCTGACGCTGTAACCAGTCGTCCACCGTGCCGCCTTTATCTGAATAAATACAATAAAATATTTTGTCTTTATTTGTAGCGTGTCGAGTTTCTTTTAAATGAAAAACATTTTGAAAAGGCCAACAACAAAACAACCCAAAAACTAAGAATGTCCTTCAATAAAAATCCAACTTTTAAACTGTTAACAATTAACAGGAGTTGAAAAAGTGCATGACGAAAACATTTATTCAAGCTATGTTTTAGTCTTTTGTTACAGTCACGAGTCCGCACACAAGACAAACAGGTCTGTCCTTTACTTTGGTGAACACATAATATGCCTCCCACCTGTCTTAAAAGCTCCTTCTTACCATCTTTTGCTTGGCCATTTTTCAGAAGGGGAGGTGTAAGTTTGCCCGAGGAGACTGACAGCATGGTTGCTAATAACCGCAACAGAAACGCAGAGGGCACTTGCTGGTCTCGACTGACGCGCCAACACACTAGCAAAGCATTCTAGGATTTGTAGTATTAGCGGCGCATGCACTATATACTGGCAGGCCAGCTGTGATACACATTTGACATGGCCAAATATAATTACATCTCTGGCCAGATTCGGCCCCAGGGCCAAAATTTGACATACCTGTAGATCCCTAGACTGAGTGCCAGCCAATCGCAGGGCACATATTAACAGACATTTACACTCACGTCACACCTATGGATAATTTATTCTATATCATATATTCTTCTTCATATAATATGTATTTATATAGAATTTCATTCATATCATTTTATTATATATTTTTTGTCCTTAATGTGCCCGAAGTTAGCTGGGACCTTGTGAGGATAAAGCGGTACAGAAAATGGATGGATGGTGATCCCAATACTTGTTTCGCGACACCTGCAGAATTCAGTTATTTTACACAGACATACGTACCTCTGTTGGATAAAAGCTGTGCTGTTGTACCTCCATTTAGAGGAATTCTTCAGGTCCTCACTAAGAGCATTGGTCAATGGCATGAAAACTGGATCCAGATACTTCAGTGCCAACTGGGAGCTACACGGGGAGGAAGTAAAATGGGAAAGTAGTCAACAAGTTTAGATGCAAAAATTTGGTTTGGTACCTTGCTCAAGTGCATCTTGACTGTAATCAGCATGCAGACATTTGACCCAGATCAAATGTCTTTCCAGATAAGGTATTGCCAATCCTTTGATCCATCTTAATCATTATAGTCACACAAACGGAACCCAAAAATTCATCTTTCCTATTGATAAAAAGAGTCAGTCACATTTTACACTGAAATATCAGAGGAACACGAGCAAAAGAGGTGCAGGGACAGAAGAAGGAACAAATAATATATACAGTATCTGCGTTTACTTGAGCTCATTTTTTTTCATTCATTAGTTCCTTTTGATATTATCACAAAATATAGTACTTACATTAGCCAATAAACATGCAATTTGAAAATAATATAGAGCTTGACGTTATATTTTTGCATTGAAGATCTTGTGTAAGAAACCCACAAAGAAGTGTATTGGAGTTTGTGTGGCTTATATTTACTGGTAAAGTACTGGCATCTCCCCTTATCAGAACAAAAATTCCTGATTTGTATTTCCAGCAATTCACCTACATTTTTCTGAACTCCCCCTATAATCTATCCTTGTAGTCTGACACATCACCCCGCTGTATCAAAGAAAGAATAACGGTACTTCAAATGTACTCATATTCTGCCTTAGCAGCAATAAGCGTAAACACTAACAAACTCGTCAAGCGAACCTTGGTGGATTAATACGGACACGTGCACCAACTCTACCTGACCGATGTACTTGTTTTATTGCTTATTGAACGGCTGGAGAGAAAAGACATCAGACTTTTACAAGTCAGCAATGGACCACCGGCGAGTGGTAACTTAGTGATGGATGCAACACGTAAATCAGTTAGCTGCAGACTCGTTTGTGGGTTTCAGAGGAAGTGGAAGTGCAACTGTAGCATTTCAGCTCTTTCCGGTCTCTGAACTTGATCGCAATCTTCAAGTGGTGCACAAGTCAGAAAACTTGTTAGAGCACAAGACTTAATTTGTTTCTCCCCATGAGGTTAATTGGACAGTTCAAACTGCATTAAAAAAAAAATTAATAAAACAAATGGCACATTGTAAACGTGAGTGTGAATGGTTGTTTGTCTATATATGCCCTGCTATTGACTGACGGCCAGTCTAGGGCATACCACACCTCTCTCTCAGTCGGCTCCAGCTGAACGCTGATGGAATTTATTTGCCTCCCCAACACTTTAGTTTACAGACACATTTAATGTGGCAAACTGGAATTTTATGGGTACTTTCTTGAGTGTAGCTTTCAACCTTTTAAATGTTCTATAGCCACACAGTGGGTAACCTTTAAGATAAAAAAAATCGGTCTTGAACTGTGTCCAACTCAAAGCAACATTTTTTACATCGCAACACAACTGAGCAACAAAAAAACAGCTACTGTATCAGTGTAGTGCAAAGTATCGCAAAATAAGTTAGAAGGATAATTAAAATCCTCGTGGATAAGGAGCCAATCTGTAAGTTTTGGGCTTTGCAACTGGTTCGAGTCCTACTGCAGACAAAATAAGAAAATGCCAACCGGTTGTTGTAGGGATGCCGGTCTGCTAACTGACTGTTGCCAAGGTGTCTTTGACCGAGGCCCTTGAGCAAGGCACCGATGTGTGGTGTGAAACAGAAAGACAGTATGCAGCAGAGTATCAGTTGTATTTCCCAGGCCCGCAAAAAAGGACTTACGCACAGACGGGAGAATATGCCCCCTTGTGAAGACAGAATTACTGCTGTAGATCTTGTGTGTCATTAGATTGCGCACTTGTACCAATGAAGTGCGTAATGACTGCGTCTTGACTTACCTGAGGTCAGGTTTGCGAGGTGGCCTTTCGCTGTAGAAAGAATATGAAACAAATACAGACTCAGTAAGTCAACTGCAAACCCTTTGAAGAAACAAAAGAATATTTGAACATGCTTTCATCGCAATTCAAATGTAATGCATGTAAATAAAAATCATTTTTCGTATTGCTACTGACAATTGATATTAGGCAAAGTTATCAATTATTTGGATACATAAAACACATAGTATTAGAGCACAATGTTTTATTGCCAAGACCTACAGTTGAGTCCTGTGAAAGTGTCGGCCTGATTGTGGAGCTACAGGAGGGTTGAGGGAGCCACATTTCATTTGACTTACATGACTTATTTTTGGTTGCATTATGCATCCAATAGTCACAAAAGCAAAACAGTCTCACTGCGACAGTCATGCAACATTGCAAAAGGAAACGTGAGGATTTGTCCACCATCCACCAAAAGACCTTCACGTTTAACTCACTCAAAGCATAACCTTGGCCCACCCTGACACCCAAGCGAGAAGGAAAATGATTACAGCAGGAGGGAAATAAATGGAGCTCTTCTGCTGTAAATCAGAGTCAAGGGCAGTTTGCTGACTTCCAGAACATTTGCTAGATCAACTGTGTTTTAGCATCACACTCTTGATCGCACATGAAGGATTTCCATGGAGGTGCACTGTAATGGCCCTGCTAAACCCTATCTAGTGCCAACACAGTTCCTCTTTGAACAGGAAAGTATTTAATCCACAGCATCATTAAGAAAAGACACAAAAGAAAATGGAAAAACCTAATGAGGCCTTGGAATAGTTTTGAACCAGGGAAGTAGTTCTTCTACAAATACACTGTGATATGTCTCATATTTTAAATAAAATAAGTGAAACTGTTGCTCAACTGCAAAAAGCAAAGACAATGAGATTCTTATCTCAATACTGTGTATGTACAGTATAGTTCATTGGTTCAACATAGTCAAGTAATGTATTAGCTTTTTCAATATAATGTCCAGCCATGATATTATACAGTATAGTCGACGACAGGCACACCTGTGCAATCTAAAGCCCAATAGCCAATATAAGATGTTTGGGCATGAGAGCACGCCCCCAGTGTACTGTATCTTTTTATCAGCCATGCAGCATCACAATGACAGAGGCAGATTTGAAACTGCAATTCTGCACCAGCACAATAAAGGTGACCTTCTCTGGGACAACAATCCACTGGTAGCCTCTAATATGGCAAGGATCAACATACTATAGCAACTAAACGCGCCATACTATTAGGATGTAAAACCCTGTGATTTAATTAAATATATACATTGAAAAAAAAATTGGCAGTATCCCTTTGGTAATGAAAGAAAAACCGACAATGGTCACTGAAATGATTTGAAACTGACAAAACCAATCCTTCGCACCCCGGCCAGTTTTTATAGGTTTTTACAGCATACAGTAGGGCTGGACGATATGGCCTAAAATTCATACGACGGGATACATTCAATCCCATCCATCCATCCATTTTCTGAGCCGCTTCTCCTCACTAGGGTCGCGGGCATGCTGGAGCCTATCCCAGCTGTCATCGGGCAGGAGGCGGGGTACACCCTGAACTGGTTGCCAGCCAATCGCAGGGCACATCGAAACAAACAACCATTCGCACTCACAGTCATGCCTACGGGCAATTTAGAGTCTCCAATTAATGCATGTTTTTTGGGATGTGGGAGGAAACCGGAGTGCCCGGAGAAAACCCACGCAGGCACGGGGAGAACATGCAAACTCCACACAGGCGGGGACGGGGATTGAACCCCGCACCTCAGAACTGTGAGGCTGACGCTCTAACCAGTCGGCCACCGTGCCGCACATTCAATCCCTTCACAGTAAATTATATATCGTGAGAGAAACTTAAATGTAAAAATGATAATGGGAATATTTCAGAATGGGTTGTATAATTATTGAGCAAAGCCGCATTGATTTAAAAAATGAGAAAAGAACAATATATATATATATATATATATATATATATATATATATATACAATGTCGTTTTGAAAACAGGTATAGTAGAGAGCTCAAAAGTCAAAATTAAAACTCAGAACTCTATGATGCAAAATGTAAAGGAACAAATACTAGCATTGCTAATATTATATATATTTAAAATCAATATATTAATATATGTTAGACCTTACAGGTTCCTCCTTCTGGCTGACGTATGCGGTAACGTACGAAAATCATTTTCGGTTTTCAGAGCAGTCGTGTGTGCTCACTGTGTAGCTGTTGTATTATTTTCTCTCTCAAAAGTTAATATGAACCTGCTTACAGTATTGGCTGTTCATAACTGACTTTTGTGAAAAGTGTACTGTAAGAGCTAAGCACTTATTCTGGTGTTTCGCGATTCTTCACAATAGCTGAGGGGTTAGCATGGCTTCTTCGTCGTCTCTCTTCTTGCTTGGTACTCCTCGTCTTCCATTAGTGACAACAATACTTGTCAGAAATGTTGCCTATTTGCCACCATGGAGGTGAGAATTCATAACTTAGAGGAGCACCTTTGCACTGTGAAAGGACAGCGGGTAGCTGTGCTAGCTACCCAGCCGCAGCTTGTAGCTAGCTGGTGTGGCGCAAAATAGCATAGCGTAGGTAGGATGTTGACTGTTTGCCGTTCATTCACAGTTGTTATGGTTCTGGCCAAGTTTATCGCATCTACTGTATATACAGGGCAGCCCTAGTATACAGGCAAGTCTTAATTTAGAGTTGCGCGCCTTCAGTCTCGTGCCACGTTGTGACGCAACATGCCGGGGCAGCGTGAAGTTCTACTGAAAGAGACGAAGCGTAAATAAGAGTAAGAAGAACTGTACTCCAGCAATTTTCATTGTTCCCACAGCGCAGAGAGAATATACAGTATGCTTGAGTATCGTTGTACATTCTGTTTGTATTTGTTGCTGCTCCATATGTCAAAATAGCTCAGTTGTTTGAAGGTTAATTACAGTACGTAACATTTCTTCTAATTTCTGGTCGGCCATCTGTGGTATTTCACATTATGTTTGCATTAAGCTAGAGGACTTTTGTTAGACACACACACAAAAAAAGATTTTGGTGTTCAAATATGCAATGTACATTTTTTCAGTTTTGTGTCAGTTTTACAGTAACCTTCAACTGGCAGTTACAAATACACAGCTTCAAGCAAGCGTGCATTATTTGGAGAGCTGTGAGAAAGTGAGAACGGGTGCAAAAGAAATACTTACAACAATGCGTTTTAATGCGTTTGAATTGGTTTTAATCAGTTCAAATGTGCTTAACGTGTGAGTGGGGGGGGGGGGGGGGGGGGTTGACAGCTGTAATTAACAAAAACAATTTTTTTTGCATGGTTTCTCTATATCACAGATGTTTACCTACTGCTGGTGGCTCTCGGCGGTTGACTGTACATTCCTACCGATTTCTAATTGACTCTTGAAGATGACTGTACTGCATGGAGTCCAGTGTCAGCAGCCAGGCCTAAGTGTGAGGCTGCACTGAGGCCCTCACACTCGGATACTGCGGTTCATGAATTAGCATCTCCAGCAACAATGAGCTCAATGAAACGATGCAAACCCAAAAGACATCCTGGATGGAACTCACCGATACCCCGTATGGAACATGTACATCCTCGGTCCGCCGTTCGGTCCATATCTGGGGGTTCCGAGGAGGAAGTCCTTCTTTATGGACACGTAGCTGATGAGGGACAAGATGAGCAGCGCCACGCTGAACATGACGAGCCCCAGGGCGCTGGCGATGCGCACCATCCTGCCTCGGCGTCAGTGGGCGGCCGAGCCCGGCACGAGGTTGCGGGACGACGGCGGAGGAGGAGTCGTTGACACCAAGTGCATAGCCGAGGTAGGAAAACAACAGCGGATAGCGACCGAGAGCGAGAGGGGACGTAATAGCAGAACGGTGGACGGTGTTGTGTAATTTAAAAACAAACAAAAAACGATTTCATAAACGGAACACGAAATAAAGAAATAGGCGGCATCGAAGCAAATATCCCTTCAGAAAAGCATCCTCCGTATCTCTTCTCTGACATTAATGAAACGGCTCGTCAACAGCATCCTTAAGCGAGGCGGAGCTGTGTGTGCTGTGTCTCCGGCACGGCGGAGATGCAGGGACGCTCACCACCAGCGGACACTTCATTAGGTACCGCTGACGCGAGAACGATTCTCTTCGGACCTGCGTTACTGTACACTATACAAATAACAAGAGGTGGCAAAAGTACTCACACTCTGTAACTAGAAGCACGGATACTTGTGTCAAAAAGATTTTGCTAAATATTAGTACAAATATTTATCATTCAACTCATGTACTTTTGTAAAAAAAAAAAAAAAAAAAAGGTACAGACTCTGAAATGTACTTAAGTCCAAAAGTAAATATATAAATTCTGTGTCAATTATATATAACAGGCATTCTAGCCCATTTCAGGGGGTGCTTAAGCACCCCTTAAGTGAATTTGAGAGATTCCCATATAGCAACTGACTCTGTGCCAGCATCGCCCCCCGAGCACTCGACAGTGACGCGGGAAGTTGCGAATATTAAAAGCAAGTGCTTTATTTAGCACAATACTCGTGCTGTAAAAATAAGATGGAATTTAAACAGATGGTAGTGAGGACAATGATTGCAGGTGAGTACTGAATGGTGAGTACATGCCGCTACTATCAATTTGTGGAAAAAACAATGTTTGCAAAGGAACCAGCCTGGGTGACTTGTCGCACTGGCCGTGGCTGCTCACAGCACACCGTCTCTGGACGCGAGCATGCCGACGACCCGCTGAAGAGGTATTAATGTCGCAAATAAAAAAACAAGATGGCGCCTACCAGTGTGGTCGCCTCGGTAACGGGCTCTCTAGTATTGTTTTTGTTTTTGTGTTTTTCGTCCGTCTTTGGAGACCTTACACGACTCACTTACACAAGGGGAGACCTGCTAACCATCAAGGAGGCTACTCCGGACTTTCTGTCACCAACTTTCGCAAATCCGCTCAGTTTTTTCCCCGAGTTACTCACCGGACCGGCATCCGTGGTTTTCGGCGCATGGAGACGGAAGCGGCGCCACAGAGGGAAACGGGCCGGCATTCAGGTGAAACTCCGCAAGAGAGGACACAGATTGGCGTTCCCGTCGATCCACGTCGCGAATGTACGCTCCCTACCCAACAAAATGGACGAGCTTCATCTACTGTTAAAGACCAGTAAAGACTTCGGACATTCCGCGGCCATGTGCTTCACGGAGACCTGGCTTTGCGACGCTGTACCCGATGGCGCCGTCATGCTTCCCGGCTTCCACATTCATCGAGCGGACCGCGACATGGAATCATCGGGGAAAACAAAGGGCGGCGGGATATGCCTCTATATCAACGGAAAATGGTGTACGGACGTCACGGAGCTCAGCACTCACTGCAGCCCACATTTGGAGTCGCTATTTTTAAACTGTAAACCATTCTACTCGCCACGTGAGTTCGCATCGTACATACTGGCTGGAGTCTACATACCGCCTCAAGCTAACACGAACGCCGCACTGCTAACGCTCGCCGAACAAGTCAATGAAATTGAAAAAAAACACTCACCCCTCATTATTCTCGGGGACTTTAACAAAGCTAAACTCAACCACGAACTCCCTAAATACAAGCAGCACATCGACTGTCCTACCAGGGAAAATAATACTTTAGACCACTGCTACACTACGGTAAAAAACGCATACCGTGCTATACCTCGTGCAGCCCTGGGCTCGTCTGATCACTGCTTAATTCACTTAATACCGACGTACAGGCAAGAGCTTAAATGCGCGAAGCCTACAGTGAAAACAGTGAAAAAGTGGACCAATGAAGCAAAGATGGAACTTCAAAGCTGTTTAGACTGCACAGACTGGAGTGTCTTTGAAAATTCAGCTGGCAGCCTGGATGAATATACGGACACTGTCACATCCTATATCAGTTTCTGTGAAGAGGTTTGTGTACCAACAAAATCATTTCGCACATTCAACAACAACAAGCCGTGGTTCACTGCTAAATTTAAGCAGCTTCGCCAAGCTAAGGAGGACGCATATCAGAGCGGGGACAGGGCCCTGTATAATCGAGCTAGAAACCAGCTGACTAAAGAAATTAACATTGCAAAGAGGATCTATGCAGCAAAGTTGGAAAATCAGTTTAGCGCAAACGACTCTAAATCAGTCTGGCATGCATTCCAATCGCTGACTAATTACAAGCGACGATCCCCCCAAGCTGAGAACAATAGCACACGAGCCAACGACTTGAATACCTTCTACTGCAGATTTGAAAAGGACAGTTTCACACCACACACCCACCCGGCCGCACCCGCGACCACAATCACACCTCTGACTTCTGCGTTAACCATCCATGAACAGGATGTGAGACGCATCTTCAAACAACAAAAGATTAACAAAGCGGCAGGCCCGGACCACGTGTCCCCATCCTGCCTCAAAGTCTGCGCGGACCAGCTCGCTCCAGTCTTCACTCAGATCTTCAATAGATCTCTGGAAATGTGCGAAGTTCCATCCTGTTTCAAACGCTCCACCATCATTCCAGTCCCCAAGAAACCTGCAATCTCGGGTCTGAATGACTACAGGCCTGTCGCTTTGACATCTGTGGTCATGAAGTCCTTTGAACGTCTCGTGCTGGACCACCTCAAGAGTGTCACAGGTCCCCTGCTGGACCACCTGCAGTTTGCCTACCAAGCAAACAGGTCTGCGGATGATGCAGTCAACATGGGACTGCACTTCATCCTAGAACACCTCGACAGTGCTGGGACCTACGCGAGGATCCTGTTCGTGGACTTCAGCTCAGCGTTCAACACCATCATCCCTGAACTCCTTTCATCCAAGCTTCTCCAGCTCAGCGTCTCACCTGCCATCTGCCAGTGGATTTACAGCTTTCTGACGGGCAGGACACAGCAGGTCAGGCTGGGGGAGGCCACCTCATCCACACGCAGCATCAGCACTGGGGCGCCCCAAGGTTGTGTCCTCTCTCCGCTGCTCTTCTCTCTCTACACGAATGACTGCACCTCAGCGAACCCGACTGTCAAACTCCTGAAGTTTGCAGATGACACCACTGTCATCGGCCTCATCAAGGACGGTGACGAGTCTGCATATCGACAGGAAGCGGAGCGGCTGGAGCTGTGGTGCGGCCGACACAACCTGGAGCTGAACACGCTCAAGACTGTAGAGATGATCGTGGACTTCAGGCGGCATCCTTCGCCACAGCTGCCCCTCACGTTGTCCAGCTGCCTTGTGTCAACTGTCGAGACCTTCAAGTTCCTGGGAATTACAATCTCTCAGGACCTGAAGTGGGCGACCAACATCAACTCCGGACCAACATTGCACCGGACTATTGCAATATTAGTCATTCGAACTGCTCTAAATGCTAGAGGACTCTGCATCTTTTTGCACAATTGTTTTTTGTCAATGTCTCCAAAGTGTTCTGTAAATTGAATGTCTGTTGTACTAGAGCGGCTCCAACTACCGGAGACAAATTCCTTGTGTGTTTTGGACATACTTGGCAAATAAAGATGATTCTGATTCTGAAATAAAGCGAATGCACGCTCAGTGTGTATAAATAACCCTGCCATCAAACTCGTCCGAGTGATGTACGGTATGAACGTAGCATAACACCGCTGTGCAAACTAGTTCATTGCGCACCGTTCGTAACTTCAAAACTTCGTATGTCGTAAACTGACGTTTTTGTGTTGTTTTTTTAAATTTATTGTTATCTTGTGGTAAAACAGTGAAACTACAAATAGAACGGGTGACCAAAGCCATCCAAGGGCACATTGAGCTGCTGGCGTCACAGGGCCACCGGGACATTTCAGCGGGAGATTGGAGACATACTGTATGTGGCATTTCACGACCAACGATAAGCCGAATCATGCCGATGTGCAATTATTTCCCTGGCCACAATTTACATCCACTCGCCATACAGACAATGCCAACAAGCAAAAATTACACAAAGGTCTCCCAAACATATACTGTAGTTGGAGCTACAGATTGCACCAAGCACTATCACACAAGCAAATAAGATATGTGAACAGGAAAGGATTTCATTCAATCAATGCACAAATAATCTGCGCTCCACATCGCTTGGAGGAATTTACAATTCATTCTTTCATTCATTCATTCTCCATAATAGTTCCATAGGAGCTGTGGTTGAGGATGGCTGGCTCCACGTATAATGACGTATCCCCAATAATGTTTGCTTGTCCTCCCCCAGTTTATAAAAGATAATTCTTGTCTGTGGGCCATGACATATTTCATGTCAAACCATTTATTATTATTTACGAGACTGCTCTTATGTATGATCGACAGAATTAACAGAAGCGGTTAAATTCTCCCACCGTCCCATGTAAAAAAAAATTCCTATTGGTGGTGACACCTGCATTAATTGTTCCAAACAGAATTTTCGGTTTGTTTCTGTAACCCATGCACCAAGTGAAAGTGAAATTACAACTGGGTTATATTTCAATTTCTCTGACTTCTTCTTCTTAGTCTATCAATGTCGGTCTCGGAGATTATTCATTTCCTCCACCCTCTTTTTTGAAGAGGGAAGTGAAATCCGCACATCCTTAAATGGATTGTTATGGTCAATTGGAGGCATTTCTTAATGCAAATGAGCCTCAGTGTGCACACACATATTGCTTATTGCTTGTGTGCGATAGGTGCCCGCACGTTAGATATAGATTTTTTTTTTTTGTATGTACGCACATTCTCAATTTCAGTGATCCGAATGAATTTAGAACCTGTTCTATGCACTCATTGATAAATGAAGGCCCTGGAGTGTTTCAAAACAATACAACAACTTTTACAATAAATGTCCTCATTGAGTTATTGTTGTTATTATTGCTTAAAGGTAGAGACTGGTATGATTGAGTAGATTCAATAGATGATGGCTTGATTTGATATAATATCTGAAAAAAAGCTCCCCTCAGTGGATACACATTCTTATTTGACTAAATAAACTTTGATTAAACAGATACACTGCTTTACTTTTTGTAGATGGTCTTCACACTCATATTTACTATTATTCATCAGGGTAACGTAATGAGAGGCACCGATAAAAAATTTTGTTTCCAAATTAAACTAATTAGACTAATTAGATTAAAAAGTCAAAGTGGATGCACTTTTTATCATTTGGACATGTTGTTAAAGCAACACGCACAAGCAAAAAGTAAAACAATCTGTCATTTTCTGTTCTCTGCTGTGTTTCTCGACTTAGTTTTCTCTCTCTTACTGTGATGTTTTTGTAAGCAATGTTTTCAACAAAAAGGAGGCAGACAGACAGCACTAAAAACATCAGATCGACAAGACT
Source organism: Phyllopteryx taeniolatus (assembly GCF_024500385.1). Classification (NCBI taxonomy): domain Eukaryota; kingdom Metazoa; phylum Chordata; class Actinopteri; order Syngnathiformes; family Syngnathidae; genus Phyllopteryx; species Phyllopteryx taeniolatus. Next base: position 18,222,401 of record NC_084516.1, read on the forward strand.
GTCACGGCTGCTGACATTTCATCAGTGACCTTTCTGTTGGTTTTAATGCTGGATTGAGCCCACACACACATGCACACGTCTTTAGGCTTTGTAAATCCTGTCAAACAGACACACGGATTAAGATCCTTTAAGGCCTAATGTCTCTCATCTAATGTATCTTCCACTCTTCCAGCAACAGTTATGTGGCTTTCAGTGCAATTTCAAATGTGTTTTCAAATGGAAAAACAACTAGAACACAAATAATTCTATTCACCTGAGAAAGGAGAAAGCCTCTCAAAAGAGGAAAGATTTAGAAATAAAGAAGAGAACAAAAAGTATTGATTTGCTTTTGTACGTTAGTAGCAATAAAGTATATGTACAGTATATACAGTACATAGGCCTGTCACGATAATTACGATATTGACTTGTTGTTCATTAACTTATTGTTTGTTAAAATGGACACAATACCTTTCCCGGACTCGAAAAATTGTCATTGTTGTGGTGACCCAGTGTGTAGATCACAAAGTGAGTCGACAGAGTTGGACGGCTGTGTCATTAAACGTTAGTGGCTCATGGAACGAGCTAACGAGATAGCGAGTTAGGGAGCTAAACAGCTTGCTCCACCGTGGTGATGCTATTTAAAATGTCTGCGCTTTGCTCGGAGTTGTTGCGTGTGTTAGACCCCAATTAATACAAATGGGAAAGTTAACTGTTTATTATATTCGCTAGCCCACGAGCTAATGAGCTAGCGAGCTAAGGAGCTAAACAGCTCGCTCCCCTGCGGCAGAGTCGTTTAAAACGCCAGCGCCTCTGTCCGAGTTGTTGTGTGTCTTAGTCCCCAATTAACACAAAAATGGGAAAGGTAACTGTTTATTAAGCATAACCTCAGTGGCACACGTTATTCAGCCAGTAGTTGACTACAGTGAACGTTAACGTATATTTGATTGACAAGTGAAGGGATCGTCTTGCCGCTCTTTATTCTTTATTGCAGACCCAGGGGATCCATTTCACAGCGTAAAGACAAACAATTTAATAGCAAAACAAGAAATGAAATTACATAAAAAAACAACAGCAATAAGTAATAATAATAATAATAATAATAATAATAATGGCGGCACAGTGGACGACTGGTTAGCACATCTGCCTCACAGTTCTGAGGACCTGGGTTCAAATCCCGGCCCCGCCTGTGTGAAGTTTGCATGTTCTCCCCGTGCATGCGTGGGTTTTCTCTGGGCAGTGTGGTTTCCTCACACATCCTAAAGACATGCGTGGTAGGTTAATTGAAGACTCTAAATTGCCCGTAGGTGTCAATGTGAGTGCGAATGGTTGTTCGTTTATATGTGCCCTGCGATTGGCTGGCAACCGGTTCAGGATGTACCCCGCCTCCTGCCCGATGATAGCTGGGATCGACTCCAAGAACTCCCGCGACCCTTGTGAGGATAAACGGCTCAGAAAATGGTTGGATGGATGGATGGATGAGCCGTCGTTCGCAGAATTTTGGCTTAACTTGGGTGTATAAAATTGATGTAAATGTGAGTGCAAATGGTTGTTTGTTTGTGCCCTGCGATTGGCTGGTGACCAGTTCAGGGTGTGTGTCAGTGTGTGTGTGTGTGCGCGCTTACCTCCCTTCTAGCGTGCATGCTACACACTTGACAAAACAAATTAACTGTAGTTAATTTTAACTGGACCAAACCAAACTAGTTACGTAATCATAATGGTAGTTTTAGTCAAAACAGATGTGTTGATTTGCCAGTTGGAGCAGATCTAGCTGTGATAACTTTCTAAATAAAACAAAAGTTGCTTAATTTGTTTGGGTCTGAGACCACCAGACCACCAATTAGTCTACTGTGTGTACACCTGAGCAAACAAACCACACAGAGAGGTAATAGGTAATAACAAGAATTGGAAACGAATGGAACACAATGTGGTGTAAAAAAAAAATAGTATCCAGGAGGTTGTTGAGATAAATGATAAATTGTTTCACAGTTGAATCATTTTGCCTTGAAAATTAACCATGCTAAATCTTCAATCTGCATTGAAGCTTTGTGCTTTGAATCAAATGCCACCAAACATGAAAATCCTGCACTGTAAATTCTGAATAGTGCTACATGTTGAATGTTAAGGTGTGGAGCTAGGACCGATGTGCTTGTGTGGGTTCATTAGAAAAGCATTGTCTTTGAAGGGATCTGGGTATCGGTCCTGTGGGTTTACATGTTCAGTGGGCTAAAGGGTTCATTTCAGAGCTGAGGAGTGATAAATTAGGGGAAATAAGTGAAAGTAGATGGTCTCTGTGGTGCAGTGCAAGCACACTCCTCTCTCCCTCTACTATTCACTTTTCCCACAACCTCCCTGCTATCCATCCCAAATGTTCTCTATCGCTGACTGTTTCACAGTCAACAACGACTTAGTGATGCCGCAAAGGCAAAAAAAACAACAACAAAAAACAACTTGTAAATCTGACACACCACAGAGAAGAATATTGTTAACAAGCTGGACAATTAATGAAAAATCACAAAGTATGTGAAATCAGGCTTCAAAATGGTCAAGAATTGGGACATTCTTTGAGCTTCTAGACACTGTGGGCGTGTCGTTGAATGCTCTGAAAGCCCCAGTTCCCCGGAACTTTCAGCTGTCAATCAAATACAGTACATGCCTTCTGTCAAGGCACTCTCACTCATTGCACACGCTCTCACGTGCTGCAGAGAACCGGCCTTTGCACTCTGGCGTAATGACCAGCAGCCATGCCACCGGGACAATTTTTGGAAATGAGGATGAATACAGCAATTACAAGCTTTGTTATACATCTCCCCTTTACACTTGACAGTTAAGAACATTAAAAAGTTTCACAAAAAGTGACTTTTTTTTAACGGAGACAGATATCATTTCATTATGCATACAGCCCACATGTACCTAAGGGCAAGTATGTAATACTCTGTTTAACTACCTCTGATACCTCTTTCGTTGCCATTCTGGAGCCCATCCCAGCGAACTTCGGGCAAGAGGTAGGGTACATCCTGGACTGGTTGCCAGCCAATCGCAGGGCACGTATAGACAAACAAGTGTTCACACTCAAATTCACACCTATAGACAGTTTAGAGTTTTCAGATAACCTACCATGCATGTTTTGGGAATGTGGGAGGAAGTCAGAATACCTGCAGGAAACCCACGCAAGCACGGGGAGAACATGCAATCTCCACACATCCTCAGAACTGTGAGGCAGACTTGTAACCATTCGACCACCATGCTGCCCATTAGAATACCTGTGAAAAAGTAACAGAGAGAGAGAGAGACAGAGAGAGAGAGAGAGACAGAGACTGTTACCAAGCAACCCAGCTGACCAATAAGTTGTGTCGAGGCTACAGGCAAAAGAGGAAGAGGAGGATTGGGGGATGTGGTCAGGAACATGAAGTGAGAAATTGAAGGTAGGAAAGGAGCCATGATGAGAATGAGGAAGGGACGGGCGAGGGAGCATAAAGGGATGAGGATAAAGCGCTGGTCACAGCCCACTGATTGGAGTTGCCCTGGCCAATCAATTTGAGCAGGTGCGTGACCACAGCAATGCAGCATCAATCACACACACGTGCACACAAAGGAAGACTCATTCATTACTGGGGAATTTGGCAAAAGCAGGAGAAGCTAAATTGAAATACATTCCCTACCAAAAGTATTGGAGCGGTGAGGCCAATTCATTTATGTTTTGCTGTATACTGAAAACCTTTGGGTTTGACATAAAAAACATTAATATGAGACACACGATCCTTAGTTTCCCTTATATTTCTATATAAGTACATAGAGTAAGTCTGGATCTGGTACACAAGGGTTGCACAACTTTTTTAAGTCGACACCCATAAAATGACAGTCAAAATCAATGTCGATAAGTCGCTCATGGACGTCAACAAGATTTTTTTTCCAATACAGTACTGTAATTAAAATTAAAAAAAAACACACAAAGAGAGGGATTACTTTGCAACAACTTCTATTCACCAACAATGAACACTCGCACAACAAAGAACATACGGGTTAAAACACAAAAGCATGGATGTGGGCTGGGTGAAGGCCCTTACGCTGTCTCGTGATGGCCAGAGAAAAAATCCTCTTGCTCAGTGTTCTTGTCGCTAGGACAGTCAGGTAGCATTTACACAACCCGTACTCGTTTGGCCATGGCCAGAATTTGTGATGTTACCAAATCATCCAGCACAAAGAGGGCCGAGTGGCAGAAAGTTGTTGTTAACTTATGCCTGCTTCGGAATCAGAATCAGAATCAGAATCATCTTTATTTGCCAAGTATGTCCAAAAAACACACAAGGAATTTTGTCTCCGGTAGTTGGAGCCGCTCTAGTACGACAACAGACAGTCAATTGACAGAGTCTCCAAAGACGGATGCATCTAACTTCTTTCTACAGAGATATTTAAGTCACAGGGGTTATCACCAGCACATTGTATTTAACAAGGGTACCCGCTCACATTATCGGTTGCCACACCATGGCAAGAACAGTGACCAATGCTCCACTCATGCACGGATCCCTGCAATTACGCATTTTCCTTTTTGGCACAGAGAATGGCCCCATGTCTCTGTTGAAACTGTCACTTGTGGCACATTTAAAGGGACTAACAGGAGGCGCTTTGTTTGGCGGCGAGTGAAGTAGGCTGTAAACACTCCCACAGTAGCGTAGCCCGCCCACCCGGAGATCCGCCGGCCTGCACTAGTCTACGTGATTAGCAACACTGGTATAACCCACCTCTGTCATACATTTGCGCCGCCCGCCGCGCAGGATCTACCCCATTCATGAAAATAGAACCCTGTATCTTTTCTTTTACTTTGGTTCAAACCAGAATACTGGACTACCATGTGAACGCATCCTTAGATAAAGCATGTTTTCCTACAGGGGGCCACTGCTGCATCAGACCCGTGTTATAGATTGGATGAATGATAGCTGACAGCTGGGATTTTAAACAGGATTATGGGACCCTTGGGCGGATGTGATCCAGGCCTGCAGCCCTGCCCTCCTGAGCTGTCGCTTCATCAGGCTATTTTGGATCAGACTTCTTTCTTCATCAATGCGGAGTCGCATAAATAGTTGTTACCCCGGAAAATGGATGCGCAAATTTGGAATGTTACGGCACAATGATAGTGATGGCTTTACAGTATATTAGGAGCATTCCGGTGGGATTATACATGTGCAGTATATGTGATATTTGCACACTCAAGTTATCACCTCAGTTGAATGTTTTAGTAAAAAGACATTTATGTGGTTCATGGAGGATGATTTAACATATTAGGAATGCGGTTTAGTAAAGGGATTCATCAATTTGCATTGAAACAACCAAAAGAGAGAAGAAAAAAAAGTATTCTATCAATAACTGTAAATTTGTAACAAATTGAATAGGTTCTTGCCAGCAACCCCCTCCAGAAAGTTTCATGAAACTCATCTGTGTAACTTTGGCATAATTGACCTTTTCACCATGACGTCACATGTTATTTCTTCTCTACCGCCATAGTTTTAATGTATAAAGTGTCAGTCTAAAAGAAGATAAGTGAGGTAAATTGCTTCGAAAAAAGATGCAATGCCAGCTATAATTTACATTAAAACAGGTAAAATGGCTCAAAAATAAATGTGGTGGAAATTCAGACAGATTACATCAGATCATTGAGGGACTGGCTAATTAATTGACTTTTTTGTTGTTCGGATTAATGGCACATGCTCTTTTGATGGTGAACTGGATAGCGTGTTGTCGTCTACGAGCATGCTTGCCATCAAGTTTTGCTAAATTACTCAAAGACAACTGAGAAAATGCCTTCCACAAACCCTTTGATGGAGGTTTGGTTCTCAGTCTTTCCCTTTTGAAGCGGCTCCTCCACAAGCAGGCAGTCGTGTAAGCTTCAATAGTATTTACAAACTCCAGGTTCCGCTGGATTAATTTGGATTTTTTTTAAAGTAAATTATTCCCAAAAGTCATATCCTGTTAAATACCACATGATGATCATAAACAAGAACTGGAAGAGGTAATAATAGAAATGCAGAACAACCATTCACAGTTTTTTTGGGGATTTTTTTTTTATAAATTGTATTGCAATTTAAAAAAAGGTCGCCTCCTTGTCTGTCTCCTTGTCTGTCTCCTTCATTACTCCTGAGGCTCCCAGTAGTCAGAAGTCGGGTGTTTCACTGAGCAGTCTGTCTCTAAACACTATTGATCTGGCCTGATAAGAACTGCCATTCATCTGATCTGTTTAGATGACTTTCGCCCATAGAAGATGAACACTGTAAAATATGACATGAGGCTCACAATCCATTTAACTCCATCCAACTTTATTTATTCACACTATGCAATATATTACTCTTAACGTTAGCTGATTGGCATGTTAAATTATAAATAACAATAACAATAACAATAATAATAATAATAATTATTATTATTATTATTATCAGCCATCCATTTACTATACTACTTATACTCATTAGGGGTGTTGGTGTGCTGGAGCCTATTCCATGCAGGAGTGATCAAATGAGACCTTTGTGGAGAAAAAGCTAAGCGCGACACACTAAGAAATGCTGGGTCAAACTTGTAATACAACTGTTGGTTCGGCATGGTTGGGTCAGAGGTTTGGTCAATTTGAACCAACACTTGATCAAAACCGGAGCAAATTATTAACCCATCTGTTGGGTAAGATTCCCTGCCACAACACAAAGCAAAATGCATTGATTTCACAACCCAGGTATTGGTTTAAGCTGATGGTTCTGAGATTGATCAACTACATTCTGTTACAGGTACACCGCCATTGGTTTGGGAAAACCCACCTTCTTGAAGTCTCTATTTTTGTTTGATTGCACTTATTTCATTCAGCTGCGACTTGGAGCCACCAGCTGACTGCTTCCTATATGGTGCAGTGGAACAGTAAAGTACCAGAGTCTAGTTACTCCAGCCTTTACATTAATATAAGACGATACATTTACATTTTGTGGAAAAGTTCAATGCAAATGGCTGGCAACCAATTCAGGCTGTAGCCCACCTCTCGCTCAAAGTCAGCTGGGGTAGGCTTTCAGCACCCCCACAACCCTAGATGGATGGATGGTTGGATGTTTGTAATGCTAACTAGAAAATAGTTTTCCAGAAGAAACTGTTTGGGCTGGGTATGTATGATGCAGCAACATCAAAGTGAGGCCAAAAAACAGTGGCATTAATAATGTATTTGTTATTATTATGTTTTAGACCATTTTTTGTTTCACATTTGACAATCAAAAGGCAGGGTCACAGTCGACCCAAGGGCAGGCTCGCGTTCGACCCAGCTTGGGGTAGACAGCCCCAACCCAACACGTGTGGTCAAACCCCTTAACCTAGACCTGGTGGTCTCAAATAACCACTCGTTGGGTCGATCCAACTTTAGGAACGCATTGGGTTACCCAAATAACCCATATTGGGTTGTTTTTGACCCAGCTCTTTTTAGAGTCTACATAAAAGGGAAAAAATATTATATATTGATATATTATGTTAATTTGTCTAGCAACTCAGGTTACTAATACAGCAATTTTCTATAGGCAACCTTTCATTGTTCAGCCGTGGCCCAATGGTTAAGATCATCGCCTGCCACCGTGGGGGACCTAGGTTCAAAACCCCGACGGGACCATCCGCCAACATCCTCCGGACTCACGGCTGTGGTGTCCTTGAGCAAGACACCGATACCCCGAAATGCTCCCCGGGCGCTTCAGCTGCCCCCTGCTCCAGTGTGTTCCACTAACATGTGTATGTGTTCACTGTGATGGGTTAAATGCAGAGAACAAATTTCGTGTGCGTGCATGCATGCATGTTCATGACAATAAAAGATGCTTCTTCTTCTTCTTCTTTTTTTTGTAGGAAATGCCACAGAATCTATATAAGAACAGCAGCTCCATGTACCGTAAGTCATTTTCTACAGTGTGCTGACCTCACAACTCATCAGATGGAATAAACAAGGACAGTCAGACATATGAGATCCCAGAGTTCATCTCTGAAAATGAAAATGTGTGATGTTGATTATGGGATGATGAAAGTGAAAATGAAAGTAAATGTGATCAAGGGAGAGAGTGTGATTGATACCAAATAGGAGATGGGTATATATAGATAAGAGCCACTAACAGGGGAACAGAGGAGAATAACTCATATTGCTTCATTTCCATCAATCAATATATCACCCAGAATGCCTAAAGAAATCTACTGCTATTAGAATATATCATTAATCTCAGCAACACCTGAATACATAAAGACCTTAAATTAAATTGAGTATTTAAAAAATAATAATCTTAAAAAATATATAAGATTACGTAAGCTGACATTTCAGAAAATTGATTTTAAAATTTAAGATCGATCTATTCAATATTGCATGCCTGACAAATACTTGTAAATAACCTCATTAAGTCAATGACTTTAAAATTCAGCCTGGTTATAGTAAAATGTACAGATATTTCAAGAATTTACAAATGGAAAATTCTTGGAAATAACTAATAATAATAATCCATCCATCCCTTTTCTGTACCGCTTATCCTCACTAGGGTCGCGGGCATGCTGGAGTTTATCCCAGCTGTCTTCGGGCGAGAGGCGGGGTACACCCTGAACTGGTCGCCAGCACATACAAACAACCATTCGCACTCACATTCACACCTACGGGCAATTTAGAGTGTTCAATCAACCTACCACACATGTTTTTGGGGTGTGGGAGGAAACCGGAGTACCCGGAGAAAACCCACACGGGCGCGGTGAGGACATGCAAACTCCACACAGGCGGGGCCAGGATTTGAACCCCGGTCCTCAGAACTGTGAGGCAGATGTGCTAACCAGTCGGCCACCGTGCTGCCAATAATAATCCATCCATCCATTTTCTGAGCCGCTTCTCCTCACTATGGTCGCGGGCGTGCTGGAGCCTATCCCAGCTATCATCGGACAGGAGGCGGGGTACACCTGAACTGGTTGCCAGCCAATCGCAGGCCAATAATAAAGATAATAATAATAAAATTAGTAGGAATAATAATAATAATTGATTTGATTTACGTATATATAGCATCTTTCAAGGGCGCACAATACTGTACGGTGTATATGAACTGTGTGTACCACAGCACTCATTTTGAAAATAATTTAAAAAGAATTATACACGTAAGTCATTTTACAAGAAGTGGCCTGCGATATTACAATCAATAGCTATGCAAATATTAGTTTACACATACTATAACTGTTCACACTGTAGAGTAATTTAATCATTGACTGTGACTCAGTGACACACAAACCATTGTTTCTTTGCAGTTAATAAGATTAGCCTTCCCTGTCATGCTTGTTTACTTTCTGATTATTCCTATCGTTGTGGATTAGAGAACAATGGCTAGCGCCAGCACAGGTGATAAATGACACTTTCTTGTCTGTCTCCACTATGTCACCTGATTGGGATGTAACTTTGTAACTGGGGACTGGTTGCTTCATCATGAATCATTCACTATTAAAAATGGTGGAGGTAAGTTACATCTCTATGATACTGCCTAGATAAAAGCTAGAAGCACAGTATTTTTAAAAATGATAGCAACTAGGCCTGAAACTAAATATTGATGTCCCATTTTATTGCATCCCAGCCGTTTACGGTACATCGCTAATATACGAATTATTTGTTCTGTGGCTATCTGATGTTCAAGTGTGAGGAGTTACGCACTTGACAAGGGTGAATGATTAATATATATATGAAAATAAATCTCAGTATTCTGCCCATAAACTGTACTCATTACACAGTGATCATGTTTTAATATGATCTATTTTTCTAACATTTGGTGGATTCACTACTACTATTGCCTATGTACATGGAGACCCAAAACTCCCAAAAATTTCAAAAACAGTTGATTATCATTACTTTGTTTTAATGAAAGTAATGTTTTGAGCTGACAAAGTGCAATTTTACTGAAGCGAGTTTGATTGATGCATGCAGGTCAAAATCTAAAGACAAAACATTGAATGCATCATGGGCTTTGTGGAAGGAAGAATGTGAATCTATCCCAGCTGACTTCGGACAAAAGGTGGTCGGCTTCCTGGACTGGTACCTAGTCAGTCGCAGGGCATATACAGAAATAGACCACCAATAACACGCTCACTCTCAGCGTCACTGAGTGTTAACTGAACCCAGACTGCATGCACAGAAGTCAGGCAAATGTAACACTACACCATCATGGTCAACAGATAGCTGTAATGTCCTTAAAGCTTGTTAAACGTGACAAAGATTTTGATTGGTCAACAAAATGTAGACCAATCAGTGTTCGTTTGGGGAGCTATGGGTGTCATCTTAAGGCATGATATAGATGTGAGGAAAACAAAGCAGCAAGCTTGTAAACAATAGAGACTTTCCCAAAGGTGAGAACAGTCATGGCAGCAGTTTAATCAGAACAGGTCAATACTGTTTCATTTTTTTTAAATTGTTGAAGACTGGCGGCACGGTGACCGACTGCTTAGAGCGTCTGCCTCACAGTTCTGACTTCTGGGGTTCAATCCCCGACCCCGCCTGTGTGGAATTTGCATGTGCTCCAACATCCCAAAAACATGCATGGTAGGTTATTTGAAGACTCTAAATTGCCCGTAGGTGTGAATGTGAGTGCGAACGGTTGTTTGTTTATATGTGCCCTGCGATTGGCTGGCAACCAGTTCTTGGTGTACCCCGCCTCCTGCCCGATGATGGCTGGGATTGGCTCCAGCACTCCCGCGACCCTTGTGAGGATACGCGGCTCAGAAAATGGATGGATGGATGGATGTTGAAGACTCTTGTGTAGAATCACTATATAGATACAGAGCTGTCCTCTCCTGTCGAAAATAGCACACTAACAACACAACACTGCCTTCGACACAGTACAATTTTATAATGTCATCTGCAGCTTTGCTGTGGTTTTAATAATACCAGGTAGGAAGATATCACTGTGTGAAGGTACACAGGAAGATAGGAGCCCAGATAAGAACCCACAAGTTCTGAACTGTGAGGCGGATGTGCTAACCAGCCGTCCACTGTGCCACCTCATTCTAGACAATAATTTCAAATTCCAAAGTAAGTTCAAATCATATGTAAAAGTGAACAGGCTTTTTCCAATTTATCAAAAAAACAAAAAAAAACAAAAAAACACTTGTCTGTTCATGCTGCTTTCATGCATGCAATGATAGTTTTAACATAAGTCTCGCTTTACATCTGCACCACACCGTGGTCACATACATACTGTGTATACATCTACCACAAGGAAACTTTTCATCTCACTTTACAAATAGACAAGAAAACAATTACTTTTTAATGGCTGAATAATTCTGTGTCATCATCGTTCTCAGCTCTGATCACCAGATGGTTGAGGTTCTGACTGTACCGTTCCATTGTACAAGACTTCTTTTGGACAGTCCAGTGTCATTTCTAAAAGGAGCCAGACACTGGAATTCTCTCCCAGTGAGTTGAGGCTGGAGACTGATCCTAATATTTTTGGCAGGGACCTAGAAAAATGGGGTCAAGTCTGGACAGAGCTGCTCACATGACAAACTACTTATCATTAGGAGTGTAATGATTCGTTTTAGCAACAATTCAATTCATATCACAATTCGTGGTTGCCGATTCGATTCAAGGACGATATTGGTTCATTTTAAATGATATGATCTGAAACGATTCACTGGCTTGAAATCGATTCAGTAACTTTTTAGCCAAAAATTCATCCAGTGTGACTGTGAAATAAATACCTGCATACGGGATAGTGCAGGTGAAATTTATTAGATTCTTGAATGTTTATTTTAAGGGAATCGGGTAAATACTAACTATGGTCATTAAATATGAAGATTTCCCTTATCTACTTTCCTTTTATGTGTCTTGTTGTGTACTGTGCTGTATGTGTTATCTAATGGACTATGAGTCTGCTTGATTGATTGATTGTATAGTTTTACAATAAAACAAAGGGGAACACAGCAAATAATTTTTATTTATCTTATTTCAGGTATGATTTTATTGTTGGGCCATTTTTTTCCCTAGGAAAGACATGTTTAATGGGTGTTAGAAATAGGAAGGGTTCCTTGGAAAAATGTCTCGACTGTAAAGTGTCCCTAGCTGGACCAAAAATGTTAAAGTCCTTGTTCTGAACTGTTAAATGGTAATAGCTAGAAATGAAGCTATTATTTTCATGAGGAAAATCTATAGGAATAGTGTGAATAATACAAAGAGAGGTAGATAAATGAACAAACCTGCTCTTTGGAGCACAAACGCGAGCCTGAAACAGCATCCAGTAGTTGACATTGTTGCTTAAGGGTTCTCCTCTTGTTCGCCCAAGTTTCCCCTTGAGGGTACTTTGCTATCGTTGTTAACGGCTAACCGACTTGAAAGGCTTCAAAGTGCACAGGATTTGCAGCGAGTCACACACAGATCATTGATGATCATTTCTCACTAGCCTCCTTCTCATCCACCAGACAGACGGACGTAGTACTTAATAAACAACGAGCACCCATACTGTAGTGTTTAATCTAACCACAAGGGGCACTACCAAATGGAGTGACTAGATATGGGGCATAAAAAGGAAGCAAAGAAGAAGAGAGACGAAAAGGAAAGTAGTCTTGACAGTGCTAAATGTAGTGTGCTAACTTAAAAATCAAGTGAAGTAAAAGGAATTACCAGAGTTTTTATTAGAAATACAACACATACACCTCCACATAAAGCCTGGCGTGCTTAAATCCAGTGTGTTATTTCCTAGTATCGATACAATCGATTGAATACCTTTTAAGACGATTAGCTATTAGATATTTACGTTCGGAAGGCTAACTTGCCGAGCACAGTTCAGTCGAGTTGGATCGTAGGAATTAAAAAACAATACATCGATATAATGAATGAATCGTTACACTACTACTTATCATGACACTGTTTTCCAATATGGACAAATTAACTTGTTTGTATTTTATCTATATTTGTGTATTCTATCTACCTTCCTATATTTTACCTTGTATTCTATGTACCTTCTGAAATGCCTCTCATGGATAAGTGTTGAGAATTAGCATCAATGCAACGCATTGTCTTTGTCCAATGTTTTTGTGGTCCACATTAAATCAATAAAAAATAAATAAATGAAAAACTGAAGTTTATAAAAATAAACTGGCAAGATCATACTCATCCTCAACATCCTCTTATCTCATGTACAGTCTTTTTTTCCCCCAACACTCCTCTTGGCTTTGCTTCCTCACCTTCACATATACAACCTCTACCCCACTTGTCTTCCTCATATGTTGTAATATGTAGAGATGATGACCTATTGATTTCTGCTTCAGGCATGTTTGACTGCTGGAATACACTCAGGGTGTAATCTCACTTGTTCAATAATTAGCACTTGACATATTACACTGAAACTGAGGCACTGACAGCTACAGGCAAGAAATGACTGATGGGTCTGTATATGTATATGCAGTTAAGCCTCAAATTACTCCAGCCAAAATCTGAGTTAAAATAGGCTATTTAGCGTTAGCATTGAGCTACTGTATTGATAAGCTAAGGTATTTAGTTGCTTTCGATAAACAAGATGGAATTGTCTTTGTTTTATGTTTAGTTTGACAGTAAACTTGAACTGGAAGCCTCTTTTTTGAAGAATTGCTCACTATTTGCTAAAGTGGTAATTCTTAAGAAGTGAGTTGAGTTCACTGCAACCATAAAGCGTTCGTATCTCAGGTCTGTGCTCGCAAGGGAAAGCAAAAAAATTGGCCGGATGACAACTCATTTCTCAAAAAGCTCTTAAGTCAAGTCAGTCCTATTTCAAGGCACCAATGTATGTCTTTTTTAGATGATATGTGGAACAGGGTAGTATTGATTTGAGTGACACACATTACGTAACTACTAATACATAATTATTACCATTAGAAAAATTGTCCAAAAAATTTAATGTTTGAACAATTACAAGGAAGACATAACAAAATTACACACAAAAAAAGACTATTTAAAACTCATTTAATCTTTTATATTCCATATCTAAGTTGATCGTCAAGAGGGAGGCACAAGAGAAAAAAAAGCCATTTCAGTAGGCGCTCAACAGCTATTTACTGTTTTTGAATAACTTTTATGACTCAATATTACTTTTTACTACATCTACAGTTACACTTTGTCTCAAAATTACCTCAAATTACAAAATAAGTGCATATTTCTGAATTTTGTTCATGGGGGAGGGGCATAGAATGTCCTCCAATTCTGAAATGTTCCATTTGTGATTGCACAACTTAAATTTGTGTGTATCAAATTTGAAATAGCATGTATAGTAGTAGTAGTTTAAGGCTATGTTATGCTTACTGGTCTTCAAAAATTAACATAGCGGACAAAATTACCCTGTAATAATTTTTTTTGTCTATCTGTATTTGTAAGTATTTGTTTTAGATGGCCAAAAAATGCTGCGATTGGCTGGCAACCAGTTCAGGGTGTACCCCGCCTCCTGCCCGATGACAGCTGGGATAGGCTCCAGCACGCCCGCGACCATAGTAAGGAGAAGCGGCTCAGAAAATGGATGGATGGATGGATGGCCAAAAAAATGCAACGGTGAAGATGCTTTGGTGCGCCCCAATGTGAGAAAAGAGGGCCCTTTTTCATTTCCTAACATGGGATACAGATGAAAGTCATTTGGAAGTGTTAGTGAAAGAAGCAAACAAACATATAACTGAGTTACAGAAACGAAATATATTGCTCTGATAATGTTGTGGAAGCCAACAACCGTATAAAAGCCATGTTTTTGTCACAATACAATGGTATCAATTTAAACTGGACCCAGAAGCAGGCGGAGGCTGAAGAAGTTGGTGGAGAATAGTCTATCGAGAAATAATTTGGAGTTGGACCTTTGAGGCGTAATGGCGGGTCGTCGAGACAGGAAACGTGTGGGAGGGGGTGGCGTGAGCAGGTGGATGGGCTTGGCTGCTTGGTTGAAGAGGTTAGCAAGGCGGGGAACACGGAAGGAGCACTGAGGACAAGGAAGAACATGGAAGAACAATTGTGAACAAGGCGTACCTTACGTGCGAGTACAGAGCCGGTGTACCACGGGTGAACGTTAATACTCTGGCAGAGGAGTCCTGGATCTGGCAGTTGTTAAGGCTGCTTAACAACAGGTGCGCGGCCAAGGTGGTGCTGATTACTGGGAAGGGAAAGAGAGAGAGAGGGCGAGAGGGGCGCAAAGTGCCACCCACGCTCCAACAAAGGAACTACAGGGCATAGCTCATGACAGTAGCCCCCTCTCAATGGACGCCTCCTGGTGTCCTGCCCGGCTTCCGAGGGTGAGCCGCGTAAAAGTCCCTAATCAGGGAGTCATCAAGGATAAGCTTGCAGGAGATTCAGGAGCATTCCTCCGGGCCATACCTCTCCCAGTCTACCAGGAACTGGTAACCCCTGCCCCTGGGCGTCACATCAAGGATGCTTGAAACAGTGAAAGCCAGATGGTTGTCGATAACGCGGGGGATTGGAGGGGGTACGGCCGGAGGGCTAAGAGCGCAGGTGGAGGCAGGCTGGAGTAGTGACACATGGAACGTCGGATGACTCTTGAGAGATTGTGGAAGTTTTAGTTGAACTGGGATTGATGATTTTGGTGATTGGGAAGGGACAAATAAAATGCGGAGTAAGTTTACGGGATTCGGTCTGGAGCGGGAGGTCACAGGAGGAAAGCCAAACCGTCTGACCCACCTTGTACTCAGGCGTAGGGGATCGGCGAAGGTCCGCGAGCCATGTATTCTTCTTGGCAGACCGAGTTAAAGCCGCCCTGACGTCCTTCCCAATGGACTGAACCCTGCGCAGGTGATCCCTCACGGCAGGAACCGCCACCGTATGCGCTTCTTCCCTAAACAACGGAGGTTGGAAACCATAACAGGCCACGAAAGGGGACAAACCAGTGGCAGAACTGGTGAGGGAGTTGTGGGCATATTCAATCCAGGGGAGGAATGTGCTCCAGGAGGTGGGGTTGCGTGAAGCAACGCAGCGAAGGGCCGATTCCATTGACTGATTTGCCCGCTCTGTCTGGCTGTTGGACTGTGGATGGTATCCGAAGACAGGCTGGCTGCTGCACCCACTGCTTTACAGAACTCCTTCCATACTAGGGAGGAGAACTGAGGACCTCGGTCCTAGACGATGTCAATTCCGTCGAGTTTGAAGACAAGGAGGTTAGCGGTTTCAACGGTAACTTGGGGAGGGGTGTGTAATGGACATATTTGGAGAATCGATCAATAATAGTAAGAATGATAGAGTTACCTTCAGAGGGAGGTAGGCCGGTAACAAAGGCCAAGGCGATGTGCGGCCAAGGGCGGCTCGGGAAAGGTAAGGGGCGCAGCAGACCAGCTGGGGGTATATGTGAAGTCTTCCCTCGGGCACAGACGGAGCAGGCTTGGACGAACTCCCGGGAGTCTTTTACCAGACTGGGCCACCAGAAGTGTTGTTGAATGAATTGGATGGTGCTGGTGATATCGGGGTGACAGGTGATTTTTGAATTGTGAGCACACTGAAGGACGTGCTGAGTTGGGTACGAACAGCTGGTGAGGAGTTCCAGTCTTGGGATCCGGTTGGGTTTCTTGAGCATCTGTTGGAGGCTTCCCCAAAGAAGCAGGAGGAAGGGAGGATGGTTTGATGCTCCGCAGGGCTGGAGGGGGGTGAGTACATGTGCGAAAGGGCATCAGCCTTGCTGTTGCAGGAACCAGGTCGCACTGAGAGGCTGAAGTTGAATCGACTCAGTAAGAGGGCTCAGCGAGCTTGTCGGGGATGTAGACGTTTGGTGGCACGGAGGTATGCAAGGTTTTTGTGATCGGTCCAAATGACACACGGAGAATAAGTCCCCTCCAGCCAATGCCTCCACTCCTCCAATGCCCAGATGATGCCCCAGCTCTCGGTTGCCAACATCATAATTCCGTTCGGCAGGGGACAGACGACGGGAGAAAAAGGCACAGGGATGAAGTTTCTGGGAATTGGGGCCCCTTTGCGAGAGAACGGCCCCTGTCCCAGTGTGTGAGGTGTCAACCTCCACCATGAACTGGAGGGAGGGGTCATGGTGTCGTAGGATGGGAGCACTGATGAACTAGGTCTTCAGCTGGTCGAAGGCTTGGGATGCGGCCGGGGTCCACTGGAAAGGGGAGCTGCTGGAGGTGAGGCTCGTGAGAGGAATCGCCACTTGACTGTAATTGCGGATGAATGGACGATAGAAATTGGCGAATCCCAGGAAACGTTGTAGTTCTTTGCGGGTGGTCGGGGTGGGCCAGTTGACGACAGCTTGGATCCTGGCTGGGTCTTTTTGTAATTGTCCTTTGGCAATGATATAGCCCACGGAGGAGAGGTGGAGACACAATCATGGATGCCTTCGCTGAGTAGATCCGATCTGTTTGCGTGCGCAGTCAGGTTTTCCCCCATTTTTGCGCGTGCAAACCTAAGAGCTTAAAAGGTGTGTGCTCAGTTGTGTGCTCCCTATAATAGATTGTGTGCAACTGTGCACTGTTGATGGGTGTGTTGTGCATAAGCGACTAAGATTGCAGTGCAATTGGCAACAGGTGTAAAAGTGGTCGGGACTGCCCTGTTTTTGCCCTTTATTTAGCTCTGAAGGATTTCACCTTGGAAAATTTGGCAGAACTCAGCAATTAAAAAAAAATTGGTTTGAAGTGATGGTGGGGCGCGCTGGTGGGGCATAGGGGGTACTCGGCGTGGAGGGTGGTGGTATGGTACCCATGCACTTCCCTGTGGGACTGGTGGGGGCGCTTTAGTTGGGCTGTGGGACTGCCCTGGTTTCTGGGGAGTGGATGGCGTCCCCCTGGCTGGGTCCCCCACAGGATGGGCTTGTTGGCTTGGTCCCCCATTTCAGACTTCCTCAATGTGCCGGTTCAGCACCTCCCGACACCAGTTGACTAACATGCATGTGAATGGGTGTTCATTCACTTGTACGTTCTATAGAAACGCTATAGGCTTTAATTGCTTATGGTGGGACAACTCACAATAACACAGGTTGCAGTATATTACGATATAAACTCACAGGTTCTTACAGGTATTTAGACACTAAAAAGAATCCTACCGCACCACTCGTCAGTAGCACTGCCTTGCTCATTTCCCACATCCTGTCCTCTCCTGCTCTTTTCTGTCCACTCTCATCTTGTCCTATTGGTCAATTGCATAGCCTCACCGGTTGTCCCTCCCCCCCACCCCGTCCACAAATAAGAACACAATTTTACTGTTGTAACATTACTTTTGGTCAAATATCTATTGTTCTGCTACGGTTCGCACCCCTATTCCCCTTGTATGTTCTGTCCCTGACGGCACGGTGGACGACTGGTTAGAGCGTCAGCCTCACAGTTCCGAGGACCGGGGTTCAATCCCCGACCCCGCCTGTGTGGAGTTTGCATGTTCTCCCCGTGCCTGCATGGGTTTTCTGTGGGCACTCCGGTTTCCTCCCACATCCCCAAAACATGCATTAATTGGACACTCTAAATTGCCTGTCGGTGTGAATGTGAGTGCGAATGGTTGTTTGTTTGTATGTGCCCTGCAATTGCCCGATGATAGCTGGGATAGGCTCCAGCAGACCCGCGACCCTTGTGAGGATAAGCGGCTCAGAAAATGGATGGATGGATGGATGTTCTGTCCCCTAAAGCTTTTTTCTGTCAGGCTGCATTTTCAATAAACATCCGAATATTTAAAAACGTAAAAAATAAGCAGAGGGAGTATTTAAAACCTCCCGTTGTATTGGAAGTGTTAGTGGATGAGGCAAACTGTCAAATATGTATATCGTGCAGTCAGAAAACATAACAAATATATATATATATATATATATATACAACAACATGCCATATTTGTAAAACCCCAATTCCAATAAAGTTGGGACATTGTGTTAAACATAACAGAATACAATGATTTGCAAATCATGTTCAACCTATATTTAATTGAATACACTACAAAGACAAGATATTTAATGTTCAAACTGATCAACTTAATATATATTCAAAATGTTTATTGAATGTTGTTAAAAGAAAAGGTGATGTAACACAGTGGTAAACATGACCCTGTCCCAGCTTTTTTGGCACCTGTTGCATTATTATTTGCTTAAAACAATAAAGTTTATGAGTTTGAACATTAAATATTTTGTCTTTATAGTGTATTCAATTAAATATAGGTTGAACATGATTTGCAAATCATTGTATTGTGTTATTATTTATGTTTAACACAACATCCCAACTTCATTGGAATTGGGGTTGTCTTAAAATTTTGAGGCTATGTATTCTGCAGGCAATTTTTAATGCAGCACGTACCTCAATATAAGTAAGTGAATATCCATCGATCATGTGTTTCGCACTCCTACAAATATGCACATTGGACAACAAGACAAAGTGTGTGTGTGTGTGTGTGTGTGCGCGAGCGTGCACGTGGGTACGTGTGTTCTAACTAAATGGAGGGGTCTAATCACCTCACAGGGAGGAACCTCTTCTCCTTCCGCCGCCTTTTAACATTAACGGATATTAACGGCCCCCAATGCTCCTCTGTTTCCTACTGAGAAATGAAATACATCATTAATGGTTTATCACAAACATGGCTAATGCCTGACGCAGACAGACCTCTTACCATTAATAAATGATGGCACATGGGGTGGGGTGCTTTGAAAACTGACAAGGCCAAAAGGGGGAGCTGGATCAGTTTCAAATATTTAACAGGAGGATAAGAAGAAATGCTTGATTTGCTCCCATTTTGTGGGGCTGTGATGTCATTAAATCTGTTTAACCAGTCTGTGCTCGAAGAGGAAAGGTTTAGGGAATCATGACCAGGGCCATGCAAACAAGTATTTGTTTTAGCAAATATTTAAGGAGGTGTTTACACCTGCCGGGTTTGATTCTGTTACAATGAATCCTCAGAATTCATTTTTTTTTATGTATTCTGTACATTATACCGTTCACATACACGTTAAAAGCCTTGTATATTTATTTTCCAATAATTAAAAAAAAGAGATGAAAGGAATGTCATTTTTAGTTCACTACTTTGGATCCCTGAAATTAGGCAGAGATTTCATCTGATATTTCATAGTTGGGGTTCCAGATGAAGTCATCTTCTCAATATTTGCCTCAGTTGTACAGTAAACCCTAAAGGCCTATACCGTATATCCCAAGTGCCACTCTCCATCAGCCCCTATCCTGCATAATGCATTCAAAAATAATCCGGTACCCGAGCAGAAGCAGAGTCTGATCAGATTTCAACACCATAGGCTGTTTCTTATCAGGTGAGCGTATGGGGTAGGGTGGCTCCCCGTGAGTATGGGGCATCTTGTGTGTAGCAAGGACATACTGTATATGGCATCACTGCAAGTGCAAGGCTATAATACCAAAACCTAGTCTCCAAGGCATCAGTCTTAGTTTTGCAATCTGATGTTTTGACTGAAGTGCTTTAATTTGGTGATTTTATTTCAAGTAGGCTCTACTAGTTGTTTTGGCAAATCTTTTTTTTCTGACAGAATAAGTAAGGAAGCAATTTTGTCTTTGTGGGTTTTTATTGCAAGAAAGAAAGAAAGAAAGGAATCTTTGCAGAGAGAGAAAAAGGTACAAGTGGTCACGAGTTATTACCCCTTACTGAAACACAAGCAAAAAATCACCTTCGTTATACAGAAAAAAAGAAACGCGTCTGCTGCTTATATAATTGAAATTAAAATGCGTCATAGGGTTGCATTACTGTGTTTTACACCCGCCACTATTTCAAATTGATGGTGCAGGCATTATACTGCATGTGGACGCCAACGTCTACAATTTCCAATTCAATAAATATATTCAACACACACGATACATATTGTATTAAAATAAAATAAAAATAAGCTGCAGCAAAGATAATAATGCTCAGCCGTGATTAACATTTTCAGAGAGATATTACAGTATAGACTGTATATGTTTTGTTGTTTTTTTCCATGTGGTTGAATTTTTATAGTTATAGTTTGTCTTTGTATTTGATGTGGCATTTCCCAATTGTACAAGGGATTGCTTGGGCAAATGTTCAAAAAAGGTTGTTAAATAGTTGACAAATGTCACACCAGGTCATATTCTGTTTTTGTCCCCATCCACTCCTTCATTTGAACCTTCTATAAAAAGTCACCCCCTCCCTGTCCAGTATCCTCCATGCTTTCTTGTGTGCTCATTAACCCTTCCTTAGAGGCCACGATTCATCTCTCTGCTCCTGTCTCATTCACTGTAAGAACATATTTGCCCTGTCGCCTCGTTTAACTTTTCCAATTAAAAGAGGAGGCGTACTCTATTAACCCCACGCCTCCTCGTGCCATTTTTCCAGGCTAACATTGTTTTGGAGAGGGCCGTAGGGACACCCAGGCAGCTGTATTTCAATCCCAAACTGGCACTGCTCCTTGCGTGGTGACAGCGAATGGCAGGCGTGATGGTGAATTATGGGACATGGATGGAGAGGGCAAATCATAAGTTTGTATCGTGTCTGGCTGCCCATATATGATGATGAACACTGCAGCCTTGTAACACAGTCACGTCCATTTTACTCGCCTCCTCCACGACAATTTACTGTAAATTCTTTCTCCCCTGCATTATATTGCAAGTGCTAAAAGTACAACACATACAAAATACCATAACTGCACTTCTTCTATTGCATGTTGAAGCAAACAAAATCATTTGTTACTTGTTGCTGCATTCTAAAAGCCTGGGAAGTTTGAAATTTCAGATCTCTGACTAAGATATCTGTGATAGAACTTGTCTGCCACTCGAAATCAGTTCTTTCAAAGTACAGTGGTACCTTGACTTCCAAGTTTAATTCCCACTCAACATTCCCCATTGAAATGAACTGTAAAGCCATTAATCTTTCAGCCCCTATAAAAGCACCTACATTTTGAATGTTGTTTTTTAATAAAGAAAACAAGCATTACACGGCACAGTTGGGCGACTGGTTAACACATCTGCCTCACACTTTTGACGTCCAGAGTTCACATCTGGCCTCCTTGTGTGGAGTTTACATGTTCTCCCCGTGCCTGCGTGGGTTTTCCTTGGGTACTCCGGTTTCCTTCCATATGCCAAAGACGTGCGTAGTAGGTTAATTGAAGACTCTAAATCGCCCGTAGGTGTGAATGTGAGTGCAAAGGGTTGTTTGTCTATGCGTGCCCTACGATTGTCTGTCGACCAGTTCAGGGTGTACCCTGCCGCTTGCCTGAAGTCAGCTGAGATAGGCGCCAGCACACCCGTGACCCTAGTGAGGATGAAGAGTTCAGAAACTGGATGGATGGATGAAAAAGAGCATTGTATAAGAATGTCATAAAAGGGAACGCAAATAAATAACCTGATTTTATAAAATAAAATTACTATACACTGACAAGCTCGTGAGGATAAGCAGTACAGAAAATGGATGGCTGGATGGACTGTTTGCTTGTCACAGAGGTCACTCAAAGCAGGCTCTTGTTCTTCGCCTTTGATCCTGGACACCCACTGTTTGACTGTGCTGTAGTCTATTCATACATGCAAAACAGTCGCCTTTCTTGTATATATTGTACTTAATATTTTCATGGAGGATGCATTTGGGATTAGCCTTTGAAGTTGGTAATAGTGAAAAATGAAGTGAAACAGACAATGATTTTAGTCAATTATTTTCCAGAATGAGAGTGCTTAAAGAGGAAGATGCTATTCATGTGGCACAGCTTGAAGCAGGCATCAGGTGCAGGTGGGGATGGGCCTGGCTCAAGTTGGAGCCCAGAACAAAAAAGCAAAGAAATGAGGAAACTTTATTTTTAATTTTAAATTTTTACATCAACATGTACTTGAGTGGTTTAAATAAATGTTTTTCTGCGTGAAGACAATGTGTTTATTTTTGCCTTATTGTACTCTTCAGTCTTTCAGATTGCTTAATTTATGTTAAAATCAAAAACATTCTCTGCGGGGGCCCCCAAACCCACGCTACAATGTTTTTGGGGTTTTTTTGGTCACCTTTTTCATGTTTTTGGTGTTTGCATATCTGTCTATTGCAGCTTCCCCATACACATTTTGCACCTATCTAAAAATGTTTAATGGTGGTTCCCCTACCAAAGCAAGAAATTAAATCACAGATCTCTGCTTCTGACCATTAAGGTTTAAAGTTAAACAAATATTTGGTTTGTTATTCTTGTGTGCTGCTACTCTCCCTTTGATGCTGTATAATTAGAACCTTTTGAAATGATATGTAACATATCCCATCCTATAAGACACAAGGTCTCGGTTTCAAGGTTTAGTTTCTGACCTTGTTTGTCTTCATCATGTCCGTCCGTATGTTTAGAAGAATGTCTTGCTGTCTGCCTTCCTTAACACATTGTAAGGTCAGGCTGCAATCTTAGATTAGCTCGACCAAGCTGCAGTCATTAAAAAAGTCATCACATAATTGCTCTGTGGACAAATGACATCATCGAGACATCGTCATCATGAGTCCATTGCAATCTAATATTTAAGGTCATGTACAATATGGGCAGCATGTATCCACATCTAGTTTGGGATTCTGGAGTTTAAATTACACCATGATAAAAAGTCCAATTGATGGTATAAATGACTTATTTTCAAAGACAGCTTTGCAAAAGAATTTTGCAGACGTTAGATTTTATTGTGCTGAAGCAATAGCTTCAACTAGTCTCTCAATTGAGAATGCAATCAGGTACAGTCTTTCCAAGTGCAAAAAAAACAAAGAAATACAGGAGTATTGCTTTACTATGGCAATACAATTTGCACACAAAGAAAACAATTTGGACAGTATGTAGATTAACTACTCTCTGGTCCCCTTGCTACGTTCTACAACCCCAATTCCAATGAAGTTGGGACGTTGTGTTAAATATAAATAAAAACAGAATACAATAATTTGTAAATCATGTTCAACATATATTTAATTGAATACATTACAAAGACAAGATATTGAATGTTCAAAATGATATACTTTATTGTTTTTAGCAAATAATCATTAACTGAGAATTTTATGGCTGCAACATGTTCCAAAAAAGCTGGGACAGGTGGCAAAAAAGACTGAGAAAGTTGAGGAATGCTCATCAAACAACTGTTTGGAACATCCCACAGGTGAACAGGCTAATTGGGAACAGGTGGGTGCCATGATTGGGTAGAAAAGGAGCTTCCCTGAATTGCTCAGTCATTCACAAGCAAAGATGGGGCAAGGTTCACCTCTTTGTGAACAAGCGTGTGAGGAAAATAGTTGAACAGTTAAAGGACAATGTTCCTCAACGTACAATTGCAAGGAATTTAGGGATTTCATCATCTACGGTCCATAATATCATTAAAAGGTCCAGAAAATCTGGAGAAATCACTGCATGTAAGCGGCAAGGCTGAAAACCAACATTGAATGCCCTTGACCTTCGATCCCTCAGGCGGCACTGCATCAAAAACTGACATCAATGTGTCAAGGATATCACAGCATGGGCTCAGGAACACTTCAGAAAACCAATGTCAGTAAATACAATTCAGCGCTACATCCGTAAGTGCAACTTGAAACTCTACTATGTAAAACAAAAGCCATTTATCAACAACACCCAGAAACGGCGCCGGCTTCTCTGGGCTCGAGCTCATCTAAGATGGACTGATGCAAAGTGGAAAAGTGTTCTGTGGCCCGACAAGTCCACATTTCAAATTGTTTTTGGAAATTGTGGACGTCGTGTCCTCCGGGCCAAAGAGGAAAAGAACCATCCGGACTGTTATGGATGCAAAGTTCAAAAGTCAGCATCTGTGATGATATGGGGCTGTGTTAGTGCCAATGGCATGGGTAACTTACACATCTGTGATGTGTAAGTTATTAATGCTGAAAGGTACATACAGGATTTGGAGAAACATATGCTGCCATCCAAGCAACATCTTTTTCATGGACCCCCCTGCTTATTTCAGCAAGACAATGCCAAACCACATTCTGCACGTGTTACAACAGTGTGGCTTCGTAGTAAAAGAGTGCGGGTACGAGACTGACCTGCCTGCAGTCCAGACCTGTCTCCCATTGAAAATGTGTGCCGCATTATGAAACGTAAAATACGACAACGGAGACCCCGGACTGTTGAACAGCTGAAGCTGTACATTAAGCAAGAATGGAAAAGAATTCCACCTACAAAGCTTCAACAATTAGTGTCATTTCCCAAACGTTTATTGAATGTTGTTAAAAGAAAAGGTGATGTAGCACAGTGGTAAACATGACCCTGTCCCAGCTTTTTTGGAACGTGTTGCAGCCATAAAATTCTAAGGTAATGATTATTTGCCTAAAACAATAAAGTTTATCAGTTTGAACATTAAATATCTTGTCGTTGTCGTGTATTCAATTAAATATAGGTTGAACATGATTTGCAAATCATTGTATTCTGTTTTTATTTATGTTTAACACAACGTCCCAACTTCATTGGAATTGGTGTTGTATTGAAATTTTGAGGCTATGTATTCTGCAGGGAATTGGGGTTGTACACAATCCACACAATGTACTTTCTGAGAATAGTACTGAATGAATCTGTATTCAGCTTTACTTAATGTTTACATGTAGAGTGGCAATCTTAAAAATAGAGCGTGGAAATTATGGGATTTGTAAAAAAAAAATAAAAAAAATCCAAGTCTTTGGCTGGTGTTCCAGTTCTGACTTGTCGAACATTTCATCACATCCAACGCAGGCGGCATGGTGGCGGCCTGGTTAGAGCGTCTACCTCACAGTTCTGAGGTCTTGGGTTCAATCCCCGACCCCGCCTGTGTGGAGTGGGTTTTCTCTGGGCACTCTGCTTTCCTCACACATCCCAAAAACATGCATGGTAAGTTAATTGAAGACTCTAAATTGCCCATAGGTGTGAATGTGAATGTGAGTGCGAATGGTTGTTTGTTTATGTGTGCCCTACGATTGGCTGGCAACCAGTTCAAGGTGTATACCGCCTCCTGGCCGATGATAGCTGGGATTGGCTCCAGCACTCCCGCGACCCTCGTGAGGATAAGCGGCTCAGAAAATGGATGGATGGATGGATGGACAACACAAGGATGCCTCCAAAGAAAATTTGGGATTTTATTTCCTCATATATTTTTATCCATTTCACTCCCTAAACTCGATATGGCTTTGACTATATCACAGCATATTGTTTATTGTAATCTGAAAATAGGCATGTATTAACATACTAAGGTTATGGACCTGAGGGTAGAATTTCTTTCATGAGTGCAAAATTATGTATTACATTTACAAAACACTTTAACAGGTTCTGTAGTCTTGATTAGCATTCATTGGAAAACAGCGTTTGATATTCCAGAAGACTTTGGACACCAGACAGTCACATATAGGCAAAGTTGTATTAACATGAAGCTGACATAAACAGACAAACACTGGCTGATGTAAACCTGTGTTTTCCTTTCAGGTGAATTCTGCTGCTAAAAATGCTGGCGGATGTTTGAGCTGTCAGTCATGTGGATGCACCCTCGGGAAGTCAGCCCTCATGCTCTATTTGATTCCATTGCCCCGTTCCCATGCCCTCTCTCACTGAAAGGGAATTAGTGAATAAACACACACACACAGCAGTTTGTTTGTTGGAAGGTTGCAACTGTTATAGAAGTGTACAAAAATAGGCAAACAAAATTGTACAAATAAATCTCCGGTAATAAATCAGAGATTTAGTTCAATCACTTCCCTTTATAGGATGCTGCAATACTACCTGAAATTGACAAGCACAGCAGCATGATGGTGGCCTCTTACAGCACCGAATTACCCTAGAAAATATCGCACATCTCGCAAAGCTCGCCCCAGGGTTTGAACTCTTATTTGTTAGTCTGTGTGTGACTGCGTGTTTCCCAGTCCAAGGGTGAGCGCTGTCCATCTATTAGATTTTAAGGAAGGTTAAAATGAGGGCACGGCTGGAGACGACAATAGAATACAAAACAAAAGAAGCCGCAGTGATAGCATTTCTGTGTGTGAAGGCGTGTGGAGATGGACTGAAAACAATAGATCAATAGGTTTACTGTGGCCTCTAGCCGGTAGCTCCAACACTTGCTGCTAGTGCATGTGTGCGAGAGAGAGAGAGAGAGAAAGTGTGTGCGAGAGAGAGTTTCCCTCTCCTCCAGTCTCATCAATACATCCGTTCAGTTAGCCCAAGGCTCCGGGACCCCCCACAGTGTTCACATTTATTTTTAGAGGGTTGACAACTTTCACTGCAGAGCAGATGAGTGCTACATGTGTTATTACAGTAGCAGTAACACATACAGTGAAATGTAAAATAAATAAATAAATTAGACTAGATTAGATATACATACATACATACATAAATAAATAAATAAATAAGGCAGCACGTCGGCCGACTGGTTAGCACATCCGCCACACAGTTCTGAGGACCCGGGTTCAAATCCGGCCTCGGCTGTGTGGAGTCTGCATGTTCTCCCCGTGCCTGCGAGGGTTTTCTCTGGGTACTCCGGTTTCCTCCCACATCCCAAAAACATGCACGCTAGGTTGATTGAAGACTCTAAATTGCCCGTAGGTGTGAATGTGAGTACAAAGGGTTGTTTGTTTATATGTGCCCTGCGATTGGCTGGCAACCAGTTCAGTGTCTACCCCGCCTCTTGCACAAACATAGCTGGGATAGGCTGCAGCACGCCCGCGACCCTAGTGGGGATAAGTGTTATGGAAATTGGATGGATGGATGAATGAATAAATAAATAAATAAAATTTATGGATATAGTCTCATAGCCTTTAATTCTCACGCTCTTTCCTTTTCCATCTCTGTCTCATACATACACATCACACACAGTTTCACCCTGAGTGGCTCAGGATATTACCTATCAACTGGAGCTTGATTAATTAGCCTTTAATTGGTTATCATGTCACTGAACAGTCGTGTGACAGCACCCTTGAGGGTGCTGTCACACAAGGGTGAGGCAGAGGACACCAGAGCGAGAGAAAGCAAATAAGTGTCCTTGAGGAGTAAAAAAAAAATATAGATTAATATAATAATCATATTATTAAGTGTTAAAAGGAAGCAGTTTCAGGCTCAAAAGTTTCAGACTTTTTTTATTTTTACAGCAGGGGTGGTGTCCAAGTTGATGGGCATAATGAGCCTCACCACAATAAAAAGGACAAGGATAAGAGTTTGTAAACGTAATGTACGTTTGTACTTATGGGTGGCAAAGGCCTACCTTTCTCCGGTGGCACAAACCCATATACTGTATGTCATTTGACCATGGCAGAGCAATTGAGAATACAGATTAAATGGCTTGAATGAGGATTTCAGCCTTCTTCTCTCTAACTGTGTTCGAGCATGTGTAGTGTCAGTCGAAAAGTCGATGTTACGTGAGGGAAATTGCTTGGAAGCCAGGCACAATACGGGCCGCAATTTACATTTCAACAAGTGTGGTATGTTGGTATGATTGAAAAATTCAGACACACTTAACATGATCAGCGGCACAGTGGACGACTGGTTAGAGTGTCTGCCTCACAGTTCTAAGGACTGGGGTCCAATCCCCAGCCCCGCCTGTGTGGAGTTTGTATGTTCTCCCCGTGCTTGTGTGGGTTTCCTCCCACATCCCAAAAACATGCGTGGTAGGTTAATTGCCAACTCTAAATTGCCCGTAGGTGTGAATGTGAGTGCGAATGGTTGTTTGTATGTATGTGCCCTGCGATTGGCTGGCAACCAGTTCAGGGTGTACCCCGCCTCCAGGCTCCAGCACGCCCGCCACCCCAGTGAGGAGAAGCAGCTCAGAAAATTGATGGATGGATGGATTAACATGATCATTGAGGGACTGGCAAATTATTTGACTTTTTGGGGAAAATAAAACGGTAGCCACATGACGCAACCACGGCACCCAGCATGAGTTGGCCCTCCCCCACTATGTAAGTTCAAGCATCCTTGCAGTGGCTATTCGGCACAATTACAACTTCCTTTTTGATAATAACTTGGCCCATTTTTACCACTACAGCATGCAGTTAGCCATCAAACTATGCCTACAACTCAACCTGATAGATGTTTTGTCACTTTGCCAAATTTCATTGTCATTGTAATATATCAATTATCACACACGCACACACACACACACACACACACACACACACATATATATATATATATATATATATATATATATATGATCAAAGTCAAGACAAAGTACTTCAAGTACCTGAAAGTTGCTTTTCATACAACATAGCTCTAATTTTCAGCAAGACCAGGCTACTTGAATACATGAAGCTAGGGACCAATGTAAACCACACAAACCGATTGCTGCACAGTTGCTGCAGGCTAAGTTTTTTTGGAGTAATGTTTATGTTTTGTCTTTAATCAGTGTTTTTATGCTTGTAATCAAAAAGACCCCAGAGGGGAATGAAAAGCATATTCAATCAAATTGAATTTTTCTTCTCTGCAATTTCTGACCTACCAGGCACAGACAGACACTTAATAAAAAGCCTATTTGTCAGGCTGTCAGCACTCGTCCCTCAAATCAATGAAGACTTAAAGAGTCTTCTCTTCTCCACAAGTGCGCAAAACAACGTGAACGGTTGAATCTCACAACATTCACACAGCAAGAAAGCAAAAAGATGGAAACATAATGTAGACCGGTCGGCCATGAGGGCCAATATGAAACCTTTTTACTCTCTCTGGGAAAGACCCTGAAACATTTTAATCGTTTTTATATATATTCCATATGCTTTTATATGTTTTAGGATTTTATATGTCATTCGCTGGCCCAATTATACCACCATATGTCCCCGGAACTGAACTACGCATCGATATCATCCCATAGCAAAGAACACTTTTCCACTATGCTGTGGAAATAACCATGTACCTCAATGAGAGTCTCTTTTTGAATGTTACCTGGCCATTCTTGGGGCCCTTTCTCTTAATTATATTCACTCCACTGCAAGGCAAATTCCTCCTTAAGTTCCATATCTATTTTCACCCTTTTGCAGATGACATCCAGCTCGACCTCTCCACCAAACCCATCTCAACTCTCCCTCCTTCCTCCATTATGGACACCATCAACACCTCTCATCTCAGAATCATCAGAATGAGAATCATCTTTACTGGCCAAGTATGTTAAATGGTTGCAATGAATAAACCACGTTAGTTTTTTTAGAAAGCCTGCTTGTTGAATGAAGTCTGTCTCACTGGCAGTAAATGATGTCACGTTTGACATCATTTAATACAGTATTACCAACACATTTATTTGCCCACTATCAAAACATCCATCCATCCATTTTCTGAGCGGCTCCTCCTCACTAGGGTCGCAGGCGTGCTGGAGCCTATCCAAGCTATCATCGGGCAAGAGGCAGGGTACACCCTGAACTGGTTGCCAGCCAATCGCTGGGCACATACAAACAAACAACCATTTGCACTCACATTCACACCTACGGGCAATTTAGAGTTTTCAATTAACGTGCATGTTTTTGGGATGTGGGAGGAAACCGGAGTGCCCGGAGAAAACCCACGCAGGCACGGGGAGAACATGCAAACTCCACACAGGCGGGGCCGGGGATTGAACCCCACTCCTCAGAACTGTGAGGCTGACGCTCTAACCAGTCGTCCACTGTGCCGCCTATCAAAATATAAAAAAAAAAAAAATAAAAAAAAATAACACAAACTGAAAATTGCCATAATTTGCTAATTTTTGACTAGTTTTAGTCAACACACACACACACACACACACACACACCACTCCCGTTCGGCAGTGGGAAAACAAATGTGTTTGAAACAAGTTTACCTCCATCCATCCATCCATTTTCTGAGCCGCTTCTCCTCACTCGGGTCGCGGGCGTGCTGGAGCCTATCCCAGCTATCATTGGGCAGGAGGCGGGGTAAACCCTGAACTGGTTGCCAGCCAATCGCAGGGCACATACAAACAAACAACCATTCGCACTCACAGTCATGCCTACGGGCAATTTAGAGTCTCCAATGAATGCATGTTTTGGGGATGTGGGAGGAAACCCACGCAGGCACGGGGAGAACATGCAAACTCCACACAGGCGGGGACGGGGATTGAACCCCGCACCTCAGAACTGTGAGGCTGACGCTCTAACCAGTCGGCCACCGTGCCGCCATAAGTTTACCTTTTATTTTTAACTATTTATGTTCTACTGCATACAGCTTTATTTTAATTCGTACTAATTTATTTATTTGTGTTTGATTTGTCCATTGTTGCACCCAGAGAAAGCATGCCAATCACCTGGAGAGATACAAACATTTGGCTGTGTATTTTATTGTTGGTTTAAAAAAATATCAATTTTACATTTTCCTTTTCTACTTAAGCATATTAATAAGTGTCAACTTTTGTACTTTTACTTTGGTAAAGGAGTGACTTCACTACTTTTACTTTTGCCAGAGTTGTTTTTGCACAAGTATCGGTACTTAAATACTGAATACCAATACTTTTGACATTTGGAGATGGAGTTAATGTTGGCCTCCCGCTTCAGGCCCTGGGAGAATTTTATTTTCCAGGAATATGAAGGTCTCGATGATTGCAGCTGTGGCAAAGGATGTTTCCTGATATTCACAGTCATCTCTACAGGCTGTCAAATCAAAATTACATTATCAAACTAAAATAAATGACTATGAGCATCAGACAACAACATTCAGATGAGATGAGGAAAATACTAAACTACAAAACCTGTCTAAATACAATAAGTTAAAGTGAGGATGTCTCCTAAATGTATGCTACTAATTTAATATATAGATTACTGGCTTGAGTTTACAGGGTTATGAAGCCAAACCCCTGAGCCAATGCCACCAAGAACAAATGGCGAGTAATCCAAGGAAGACTTTTTCCTCATAATTAATAAATGAAAGATGTTGTTAGTGCATCTGATCAATAGAGTTGTTAGCGAGAAGGAGCGATTGATTGGGTGATGGGATGAAGAACGGCGGGCGGGAGGCAAAGGAGGTCAGTAGTGAGGAGGGAGGGGGGCTCATGCTGTTTGCTCTGTTTCAAATTTTCACCCTCACTGAGAACAAAGGAGTCTCCTGAGCCTCATCACCAGTGATAGACAATTAGCACCACCCTGACCTTAAAAAAGCAGGAAGGATGGTGGAAAATTATGGAAAGGAGAAAAAAAGACGGGCATATGCGTTATCAAAGAAAGGAGTGAAAGCCAGAAGGGGAGATTAGGTGCACAAGGGACTACTGTATATCAGAAACAAAGAAATGAGATTGAAACAAAGGACAAGCACAGGGCAACAGATAGAGTGAAAAGTGAACCCCCGTTTATCGCGGGGATACCGGACCCACCACAGGTAAAAATCTGCAATATAGAGAGATCAGTTTTTTGTTTTGTTTGTTTTTGTTTTAGTTTTTCCATTTCTACATACTTTAAAAATATTTAAACATAATAAAACACGCTTTTTTGAAAGTATTCCATTAATGGTGCCTTCACAGGTGTGCAAGTTACCCATGCCATGCTCTCAAGAGGACTGGTACCAGAGCCCAAGCTGTGTGTGGAGGCGAGCCCGACTATATCTAGTCGGAGCTTCTCGACCTCACACACCAGCTCGGGCTCCTTCCCTGCCAAAGAGGTGATGTTCCACGTCCCTAGAGCCAGCTTTTTTAGCCGGGAATCGGATTGCCAAGGTCCCCGCCTTTGTCCGGCACACAGCTCACACTGGACCCGACCCCTATGGCCCCTCCCACGGGTGGTGAGCACATGGGAAGGGGACTCACGTTACCCTTTTGGGCTGTGCGGGCCCGGCCAACAGACGCTCATCTCCAGGCCTGGCTCCACAGCCCGCATCCAGGCAAGGGAAAAGATATCCCGATATTTGTTTCCATCATAGGAGTCTTATGAGCCGTGCATTGTCTGGTCCCTCACCTAGGATCTGTTTGCCATGGGTGACCCGGCCAGGGGCATAAAGCCCCAGACAATTTAGCTCCTCGGATCATTGGGAGACACAAACCCCTCCACCACGATAATGGAGGGGACCTGAAGTTCCTTCTATGCAAAAGATTTCAGTAAATATGAGGAGGTTATTGAGAGTACTTATTTCTTTCAAGTTTAATAAACTTAAACAGTCACGTTTTACCTCAGGCCACCGTTGACAGTCTGTTGGTTCTAGAATTGGCCACTGTTGTTTACTGGTGCTGTGGCGCAATACAAGCAGAGAGTGGAACTGACATATTTCCGGGTCAAAGATATACCTACGTAGCGGCCATGTTGAATGCGGGGCATTGATGTGGCGGCCATGTCATGATGGTTATATCTATTGTCTATTGCTAATTTTTGGTACAGTAACGTTTTTTGTTTTTTGTGTCAAGCCATTCGCCTTTGGCAATGGATTTGGAACTAGGAAGCACACAAATTCCTTGCGGCTGATGAAAGCTACTCGTCAATGATGAGTACTCTACCTCGACAATGTTACCATGACCAAGCACACCGTCGTGGTAAATTTGGATAAAATGTGAAACTTTCGAACATTTTCAAGCTTTTTTATATTTTTTTTACAATAACTTTGTACTGGATGTTTTAGGGTATGAAAAACAAAACAAATTTTGTACTGTACAGTTATATGGGTGCATATGTACTCAAAAAGTGCGGACAATCGTCTCTCTCTCTCTCTCTCTCTCTCTCTCTCTCTCTCTATATATATATATATATAAATTGTATCAATGTCTGGATCATTCTAATATTTCATTGCACTGACTGAAGCAAATATTCTTAAAGGTACTCATTTTGAATGTGATAATGCAACACAACGTTTGTTGCGTCTGTCAATAAAATAAACAAAATACACTACATGTTCATTGACAAATGATTTTAACTGGAATTCTTTTTAATCTGAAAAAAATGCATTTATATTTTAGTGATGAATGTAGGATTTTAACTGCATTTGACAAAAAAATACATTTTGACTATTGTAATTTTAAGTAAATGTAAAAAAATGTTTTTCTATTATTGATTACTTAAACCAT
This sequence comes from Phyllopteryx taeniolatus, assembly GCF_024500385.1. Taxonomy (NCBI): domain Eukaryota; kingdom Metazoa; phylum Chordata; class Actinopteri; order Syngnathiformes; family Syngnathidae; genus Phyllopteryx; species Phyllopteryx taeniolatus. The sequence goes on from NC_084516.1 coordinate 18,256,196, forward strand.
GTAAGTATAGGGAACTATAAAATGTTACGTTTTGCGTGGTCTACATTTGATTAGACTACGTAAAACAATCTTCTCTACTGTCAGTGACTGAAACAATTTGAGGCTATCCTCTGACAAAAATGTTTTAAGTACAATCAACTTATCCAGGTTTTCAGTGTGGTGACGTTAAGCGGTATAGAAAATTTATTACACACGTGGAAAAAAATGTTGGTTCCCTTCAATTAAAACTGAAAAACACACAATAGTCTTGGAAATAACCTGAAACTGACAAACAAAAGTAATATTAAATACAAACTCACTGAACAAGAATGATAATCTAACATTTTGGTGTACACCAGAATTCTTCTAACAAAAAAACCCCAAAATAATAAAAAATTGTGGTATCTTAATATATACATAACATAATATATTGTGATACAGCGTTTTGATCCAAACACTGCAATCAAACAACTTCTGTAACTCTCAAAGAGGCTTGTGCACCTGGCAACAGGTAATTTGCCCCACTCCTGCTGTCTCAAGTTTAAAGGGTGCCTTCACCAAACTTGCATACTTGACCCCGTTCCACAGATGTTTAGTAGGAATCAGATCAGGGCTATTTAGAATAGTTTGTTCTTAGCCATTCTTAGTTTTTTTGTCTGTGAGTTTTGAGACATTATCTTGTTGGGAGGACCCATGACCTGTCAAGCTTTGTGACACGGAACAGCACATTACTCTCCAGAATTCCTTGACAGTCTTGAGATTTAATTCCACAGAATTGCAGAAAAGCAGCCACCGAACATAACAGCGCCTCAGTATGTTTCATTTTTACAACCGTAAACATAAAGCTGGTGTGACTTGTGACTTGGAGGCAGCCTTTAAATCTGAAACAGCTGGAGAAGTTTGCTTGCGAGTAGTGGACAAAATACTTGTCAATAGGTACGCAAGTCTTACGAAGCTGTAGCGGACATGCTTCCCGCAAACTGAGGTGACACAGTGACTCCCCACGGCTTGATAAACGGCATTCTTCAAAGCCGCCCTGCTGTGAGACTCCCACAAGACGACGCCTAGTGGACCCTCAACTACTTAACATCTACTCTAGAAGTCTGAACTCCCAAGCATCAGAGGCCAGCTGTTTCACCGGACCAGCTGTCTTTGAGTAGGAACGAGTGCTGGGGCAAGGCGCCACCCACTGGCGTTTGAGAGTACTGCAACTCTCAAACTCTCTTTTGATGTTTAACCAAGGATAAATGTCTGTTTTGATATTTCACGAACTCTGCAGAAATATTCCAAATGTATGCCGTGTTGTCTATGTCAGCGAGTCAACTTCACAAGAGCAGCTGCGACAGTTTGAGAACTGTTTGTCTTGATTTGACTCCAAGCAGTAGTTGATTTGCCAAAACTAAAGTATAAACAGTCAGTCCGATATGCTTGACCTCAGAGTAAAGAGAGTACCAAGTTGAGGTTATTTTATATTAATACATGATTTTAAACCCCTTTTATCAAATTTGTAGACAAGATTCAAGCTGAAGGGTGTGGTCTTCTCCGTCCCGGTTGCACATGGCATCCCCGGGATATTTAACTCTTAACTCCCGCCTTCTGAAACTCTCTCTTGTTTTTTTCTCTGGCTTCTTAGCTCTTCGTGTTCTGGCTGGCACAATTGCCCTTTCTTTGTTCGGGCACACGGCTCGGTAACTGCGAGCCTTGGGGATGGAGATCCGGCTCCCTGGCCTCCGTGGACCCCCGCTCCTACGCCTCCAGAACAGTTGCTGTTCGGCTCCCAGCCAAGCGTGAGTCCTCCGAACTTGCGAGCGGATCCCGGAAAGCAGGCGGGGAGCGAGACGGTCATATTCTCCCAAGGAGGCGTGACGAACAACCATTTTGCATCTTCTGCCTCTTTTGTTTTTCTCCATCTTTTTCGTCTTCAACAAAATCTGTCTCCGTGCTTCCTGAGACGCGGCCAGAGAGAGACCACCACCCACCAGCTTGAACCTACGCTCGTGAGTAGACACTGCAAGTGTGCCAGATTGTACAATATTAGTGCCTAATAATTTCGGGGAAATGACTAGCTCCAGACAAAATCTCAATTTTGTCCTCTCTCTCTTTCTCTCGTCCGGAATGGAAGCGTTAAACATTCGCGTTTTCCACTTTAGTCCAACACATGACGTTCTATTTCCCTTTTTGTACCCCTATTTTCCTTCTTTTTGCCATTATTAGCGTTATTTTCTTTCTTTAGTTAGACCCCTTTGTGTGTTTCCCTCTAGACCCCTTGTAGATGTCATTAAATATACCATAAAATGGAGTAACGCAGGCGTCGCATCCGGCTTGACCTTTTCCCAAATTAATAAAATTTTTAGTTAACCCTCATATACGCTACAAAGCGTTTCAGAATAGTTTGAATGCAATAATTGCCTCAAAAGGATGTGCAACAAAATATCAAGTCAAGACTACTATTACTTTTGTTTCATTAGCTTTTAAACAATTCTGTTTGAACATAAAGACAAAGTAATGCCTGATTTTCATTAGATAATGTTCAGTATACTTGTTTGTGCTAATACATTTGTTCCTTTCAAGTTATTTCAGTGACCATTGTGGGGCTTTCTTTCTTTTACTGAATGGTACCACGTGTACAGTATATCGTTAGTCATAGTTTTCAGTATGTCTTTGTGGGCGCCGTGATTGTTGTGTGATTTATATTTACCCCACGTTAGCAAGTAGTAATTCCAACTCCAAAGGTTCCAATGCACTTTTCTTGTTCTGACAGCCAATCGTTCAGCATGCAGTCAACAAGGCAGACACTATCAGACGCACTTGATTTACCCTGTTACCACTACTCAAGATGGGTCCTACTTTCATCAAACGTAGACATTCTACCTATTAGAATTGTATTTTCTTCTATTTTATACGCTACTATCCATTCATGTATGTGTGCGTGTGTGTCCGCCGCATCCCATCCATTACTGATAATGAAGAAACAGGGATGCTATTAGCTGTTAATGGACAAACACACCTACACTCACACACACACACACACAGATATACATATAATGTATTGTCTAACGGGACCATTACTCGCACTGTCATTCCCATGTTGCCAAAATCAGCCTTGCAAAATAAAAACTCCGCACACAGCTCTCTAAACGTCTCAAAGGACAGGAAGTGAAGTGTTAGGCCAACACGGAAGGGGCCGTCGGACTCACTTAGCCCATAACGTACTTGTATGTTTGCATGTGTGTGTGTGTGTGCGTGAAACGATGAGATACAGCCTGGGGAATCCAAAGTGCCAGTTGACTTTTTAAAAACTGTCTTCTCACCTCACTTCTCATCCCTCCTTTGGCTTTCATTTCCCTCCCTGTTGTTTTTACAGTCCATCCTCCATCTCGTCTTTTTCTGCATTCCCTACTTTCCTTTCTGATGCTCTCCCATGTTCCCTAAATGGCCCTCTCTTTACTTCCTGCACCTCCCCTCTCTTCACACATCAAACCACATTTGAGATACAGACACATCTATTCCTTCTTGCCTGCATCTTACTCTTCATTGTATTCCTTCACTTATTTTCCTCTCCTGTTCCTTTCACACTGCGCATCCTACATTTCTTTCTTTCCATCTTCACCTTGGTATTATAAAATTTTGTAAATGCTAAGGTTATTGGCCTGCACTCTGTATTGTAGCTACAGGTGTTTTATTCTATCTTAATTTGTGCATGTGTACCTAATTTTATGATGGATGAGTGAATATTCAATATATTATTTATGTTTTACAGTGGACTTACCGTATTTTCACGACCATGAGGCGCACTTCAAAGTGTTACATTTTCTCCAAAATGGACTGGGCGCCTTACAATGCGGCACGCCTTGTGTGTGCACCGAGTTCCAAAATCTGTAAATGTTGTTGTGAGACTTTGATGAGCGCTCCGCTTGACTGACTGGGAGCATTTCCTGCTGACATGCTGCTTATATAGAAGAAAGGCGGACGTGAATGAGGACAGGATGCGGACATTAAAGGGGGACGGGTGTGCGTGAAAGAGGACGCTAAAGGCATGCCTCCAATAGGTATATATTGGCTCAGGACCCCTAAAAACGGCACCTACGGAGAGACACGCTTACGAAGCACAGTTTAATCTGCAAGCTATCAGTTACGCGGAGGAACATGGGAATCGAGCAACCGCGAGAGAATTCAGGATCAACGGATCCATGGTTCGCAAGTGGAGGAAGCAGGAAAACGCCGGTATCATTGCTGAGGAGCCGCACGGCAACGAGACTGACTCCGACAATGACGAGAGGGAACCGGGCGTGTTTGTTAAAGAACTTGCCCAGCTGTTCATTTCGGATACAGAAGATGAGGACTTTGATGGATTTGTACATGAGGATTGATCAAAACATAACGTGAGCACATTGTTAAATACTTCAATAAAGTACAACCGAACTCAGTTTTGCGCCCGCTGCCTTTTTAAAAACATTGTTTTAGCGTGCATGCATGCTAGCGTATGTTTTAAGCTAGCGTATGTTTTACCATGCCCGCGCCCAATAATACGGTGCACCTTATGCATGTGTTAAATACAGAAAGAGACCCCGTAACTGAGACTGCGCCTTTTAACACGGTGCGCCTTATGTTCGCGAAAATACGGTACTATAAATATACCAGAATATGTCTCCTTAGCAACCACTGCAAGAAGAAGAAGAAGGCCATGCTGGATTTTCTTTTCAAAAAGTACAGAGATAAGCCACAGAAATTCCGTGAAGGAGATTTATAGACTGATGAAACAAAAATGTACTTTTACCAAAGTGATGGAAAGGATGTTTTGGGAGGGAAGGAAAGTTACTGGCTCATCTGTCAAACTCATTGCAGGCCTTTCATGGCTTCTTCTGGGACAGGCTCACTCATCTTCATTGATGATAGCAGGGGCAAAATGACCTCTGATATCTACAGAAACATTTTGTCTGTCAATTCAAAGAAAGACACATCCAAACGGATCGGGAGATCGGGGATTGGGGGGAAAGAACTGGAACGTTCGTCTCTACAATGAAACCCTCTACAACATGCATTTTACCTTCTAGAGGAGTCGAAAGGGAGACACCCCCCCCACCCAAACAAACAATAACTGAAAGAGGCTAATGTGAAAGCATCACAAAATAAGAATCCAAAATGTGATTTCAATGGTCACAGACTTGATGCAATTATTCCAAGCAAAGGATTTGCACCTAAATGAATAATTCTTAGACTATAATCTATTTGTTATCTGTTAAAATACTTTTGCTCACCTAAAACTTGGTGTTTGTTATGAATAATGCTATCATTCAAGTTGTTTATTTAGCTCCAGATGGAAATAGCTCAAACAAGATGAAATGATGATTGATCTCTGATCTAAGTGTCATCTTCTGATGATAAGGATCGTATTCAGTATTTCAGTTTTCATTCGTAAAAACAGTATTGATGTCAAATATTTCTCCAGTAATTGTAAAACCGTCACATCAAAATAAAATGACATTTTATCGGAACTTACAGTTGGGTCATTTTTTTCTTTGTCCCCTATCTCATTCTCTTTTTTCAAGTGTCCAGTTCTGCGTCTGAGCTGCGAGACTATTGATCCGTCCACTCGCACCAATCTCCAACCTTAACCAGTCCATGTTCCCGCCAGTCACATCCTGCTGGCTGCCGTTGCTCCCGCCGAGGTTCTGCGTTTAATAGACCTGAGGTATCTGCTCAACAGAGATTTAGTGGTTTGAGGTGACAAGCTTATGTTTCTACTTTGTGCCTGTGGACACGGACGTTTGTTATTTGCTGTTTATTGTTTTTGTTGTTGGTTCTTATACTGTATTTGCTCTGAGGGGAATATTACGGTCTATGATTTATTATTATTATTATTTTAATTTTTTTAGGAGGTGGTGGCATCGCATAATTTTTCATTTATCTGTTGGAACTTACAATAGACTGTATATCATATATACTGTACATATGACCCTTTTTTTTTTTTTTTTTTTTTTTTACAAAATTGACCTTTTTTTTTATACTTTTGGTGTAATGCAAAATCTGACTGTCAAAATTACTATCATACATAAATACAACCATACGAGTTGTATTTTACAGTGGTGTTAAAATACTCGATACTAAAACTAAAATAGAAATAAGCCAATTGGTGCAAATTCAGATAAAAATGCCGAAAGACAAATTTTGTGATTTAAAAAAAAAAAAAAAGAAAAAAAAAAAAAAGAAATGACAACAGACCAGTTCCTCATGCTATTGACTAAAAAATGGTAGACCAGCAAGACAAAAAGTAGCATAGAGTAACAATACTGTGAATGGCAATTTCTTCCACTTATGTTATGTTTTCTTTCTTATGTTTATGTGACACATCCATGACAAATTGTGCAGATCTTTTCCATTTTTTGAATAGTTTTGATGCATAAAAACAGTTGCGTCTCTGGGGAAAAAAATCCCCCTCATTTAGGCGCTACAGAAAAAACACAAAATTGTTTGACTTAGATAATTAGCGGGTGCCGTGGCTCCTTGTGCCCAGGATGCTAGATGGTACCGACTTGAATAATCCGCTTCTCTGCTCTTCACTAATTGAAAACTCACCCCTACGGAACCCCTACACGCACACGCACACGCACACACACACACACACACACGCACGCACACTCCTCAATTCCCCATCCTCACCAACTTCAAGAACAAACTCCAAGCTTGTCGGAGCTACACGCATACAGTCACGTTTTTGATCTCCCTCTCGCCCGGCACTTAACATCGACTTTCTTTTCGTATTTGCTTTAAACGTTGACACACAAGGACTTTGTCCCACGCTTAAGTATGCACAGATACTTTCTCGGGATTAATGAGAATTTAGCAGGTTGGAGGCTGCCATGTTGAGATGTGTCAGGAGGCGCTGAGAAAAGATGCGGATGGATAAGGGCAGCACTTAAAACCGTTTGTAGGGATGAAGATCTTTAAGTGGGCGGGGTGAGTGTTTTAGTCCTGAAATAAAATTCAAACAAGTGGAAATGAGAAGTGAAATGCGTGATGTACTGTCGGCTATTAATTTAGAATTTTAGTAAAAGAGTAAAGGGAAAGTGCAAAATAAAATAAAACTGTTTGGTTGTATGTTTTAAAACTGCCAGTATAAACCTGAAAGTAGTACATTTGAAAAAGGATCTGTTAAAAAAATAAAATAAAATAAAAATAAATAAATCCTTCCTCTCTGGCCTCATCTTGTACCTCAAATTAGATTTTTAGGGAACCAGCACATCGGATGAAAAACAACCAATCAGAGACAGTAGTTGTGACCAACAAGCACGTGCACTCGCAGGCAAACCCCTGCAGCCTCGCACTGACTAGTTTCGTTGGGCTATTGGAGCTTTGCTGAAACTCTTCGCCTAAAATCCACCTCAAATAAGGAACAGAAGTTAAAAAGAAGGATTTGGACAGATGCTGAGACAAAACAAAAGTGATCATAGGAGCTGCTGATGCATCTTGATCAGTTGCTTCAGACCAGAGGATGCCCCTCGGTTGTAATGCAGGGAGAGCCTCAGCCCGTCCAGTACCCTGGACAGTTCTCTCGGGCGTGCTGGTAGGCTGGTGGTGGACTACAAGCTGGATATTCTTGGTTGAACTAGTATTTTAAAGTGCCCAGGGAGCAAAGATTGACTAAGACATCAATGGCCAGATGAAAAACCAAAAAGACAAAAGCTTGAGCTGCTCACAGGAAGTTTACGCAAAGCTTTGAACAAACAGAGAGCAGAGATGTGTGAGGTGTTTTGTATTTTAAAGATGGTGGTATTGAGGAACCAAGAGGAAAGCTGAGCACGCCATCACGGCATGTGACTAAAACGGACCAATCACGAGAGACTATCTCCGCGACGTTCTGTGCGGTGTGCGCGTCAAGTGTCGCACAGGGGCCGCTAACATTCAATGATCCAGTCACGCACGGGTCACCGAGTCCTTTTCCGCATATACTGTATGACATCACAATGCAAGACTATTTCTGGCGCTTTTAAAGGGTATGTAATAACTCCATTGGACAGGATTGAAGTCAGCTCTAGTGACGCCTAAACTACCAGAGATGTGCCATTTTAAATGCTCTCGGGGTACGCCGGTCCACGAAAGTACCAAAACCGGGTCTAGCCTGCCTCCTCGCAGAGCGGGAGTAGACTAATACGCGAGCTCCGAGGACATGTAGGGTGGATCAGACGGATTTGCTTCATAAATATGTGAACAGTGGATATCGAACCCTCTTAATCCTTGTCGAAATCAGTTCACTGAACACATCATCATTATTAGCCCATTTTTATTTCTTGAAGTCACCCCACAGCACGCAGCTATGGGGGCGGGGGGCACATGCCCGAACGATCGTGCATTGCTGGGGAATCACCAGCCAAATCAATTTAATGTGACAATGCGTCGCACACGGATCACTCTTTCAATGCATGCGAGGCCGTCAGTGCGCCTCACTTAAAGGGAATGGATGAATTAAGCCACTTTTAATTGGTGGCGAATAAAGTTGGCTGTGTTTACGCCCACCGGCACAGACACGGCCCCTTTTTTGTTAAATCCGCCGGCTGCACGCGTCTGCGAGATTACGACAAGTCGGGTCTACGCGCCGGATTTGTGTTCGTCAGGAAAATAGAGCCCTGAGCGTCATACTAAAAAAAAGCACACTATCACTTTATGTGCATATCAATAACATAACCCGGTCTTGCTTGCTTCCCTCTACGCTATGCCGGTCCCCAGTCTTGTCATCTCCCATAGCGACTGTTGCGACCCTCTTCTTGTGGCCTTCCGCCACAAGTCCCTTCGTAAGCTTCAACTGGTCTGGAGCTCAGCAAAACCCCCCTCATTCCATCACATTACCCCCATCCTCCGGGAACTTCCAATGCTTCCCGGTCAAAAGGAGGATTCAATTCAAACTTCTTCTTTACACCTTCAAGGCCACTCACAACACAGCCCCCTCCAAGTTTGTCTGACCTCCTCCACCCTCTCTAACTTTCTGCCACCTCACCTCCACAACTCAGACTCTCCAATAGCCTTCATATCCAAACTTAAAACACTCGTTCGCTTAGGTCACCCTCCTTTCTTCAACTTGTTCCACCTCCTACCCGTCTGATCACCACGAGGTTCAAGAGGCTTCGGCTGCTCAACCCCCAAACTTTGGAAAACTCTCCCACCTCACATGAGGAACTCGGATTCTCTCATCGCATTCAAATCATTACTCAAAACGCATCTCTTTAAACAGGGAAATGCTTTCTTACTGGTTTGGTTTTATCTACTTTTATATTGTGTTGATTCTTGTGTTTTGTGCCAATCTCGAAATCGATGGATTTAAGACACTAACAGTGAGGTAAAGATAAAAGAGAAAAACGTTATTGGTAGTCACTGATGTCGTAGCGGCACATTCGCCTGACTTCGGTACGGGCAGCGTGGGTTCACTTCCCACTCAGTGACGGTGTGAATGCGAGTGCTTGTCCGTGTCTGCGGCTGACTGGCGACCAGTTAAGGGTGTAGTCTGCTTTACGCCCCGAGTCAGCTGGAATAGGCACCCCTGCGACCCTGAACAAGATAAGCAGTATTGAGTTTTTTCACACCACAATTGCACAATATTCCATAAAGTAAAAGTTGTGCGTCTGTGTGTACATGCACCGCCGTGGCATTCGTATTTTGTAAGTCATCAATGTGTGTGTGTGCGTTTCAGCCTTCAAATGTGCCACCCATGCCCGACCAAATGCCCATTCATTGGACTCGGTCTGGCGCTGACGCTGCTTTTAATGTAAGGTGACCTTGAGTGACATAAAAGGCGCCCCAAATAAATGCATTACTGTTATTATTATTTTAATTGAGTTGTATTTTTTTTTAATTTGAAATTGTTTAACCAAGAAAGCCTCATTGAAATATAAAAATCTATACAAGAGTGTCGTGGTCCAGGACAACAGGTAGTCATGCCACACAAACAAACAATACATCCATCCATCCATTTTCTGAGCCGCTTCTCCTCACTAGGGTCGCGGGCTGCTGGAGCCCGTCCCAGGTATCTTCGGGCGGGAGGCGGGGTACACCCTGAACCGGTCGCCAGCCAATCGCAGGGCACATAGAAACAAACAACCATTCGCACTCACATTCACACCTACGGGCAATTTAGAGTTTCCAATTCATGCATGTTTTTGGGATGTGGGAGGAAACCGGAGTGCCCGGAGAAAACCCACCCAGGCACGGGGAGAACATGCCAACTCCACACAGGCGGGGCCGGGATCCCCAGAACTGTGAGGCAGATGTGCTAACCAGTCACGGCATAAACAAAACAAAATAAGTAAAAAGTAAAAAGGCACATCAACATACAGTAACATGACAATCTGCACTTCAGTGTGTTAATACACTTTGTCACCAACTTTGACCTCCAGAGTGAACCTCCTTTTCTTCTTAAAATAAATAAATAAAGGGATGGACCATGGATGGCTGAATACTCCAACCCCACACTCTGATTTACTGAGATTTTCATTTTGACAAAGGTCTTCACAGCTGATAATTTCATTTGGTTTCAAAGTTGTAATATTTAGAATAATTCCCCCCCTCCTCATTTGTTTTTTTTTCATTTACTCAATGGTAGGGTCAAGTGCTTAGGGCGTGACTCTCATAAGAAGTGAAGAACAAAATATGTGAAGGAACAGACGGGTTGTTTTTCTACAGACCATGTCAGTCACTCCTCCTACACGCACACGCGCACACACACACACACACACACTATATGCCCTGACAGCATAATGAGCAGGTCACAGGTCAGAATCCTGACCCAAGGGGATACAGGGACGAGCGTCAGAGCAGGTCGGTCTAAAAAGACAACCCCAACCCCCTTCCCCCCTTTAATTCCTCATACCGCTAATGTGCTCAACCTGCCTTTGCACCTAAACACTTGACCCATTATCATTTGTGTTACTGCAGACCATATCAGTTCTTTGACAACATGTAATAACCCGCAGAACCTCTTTAAAAACGCATCATCTCCTCCATAGACCCACAAATTCCAGCACCTTAAATGCTGTTAGTAACGTTAAGCCGACTCTAAGCTGCAGTGTGGCTAAACAAAGAATTGATAATTGAAAGTAAAGCGGCAATGATTATTTTTTGACAGCACGGTGGTTTTAAAAAGAAGGCAGCGCCTTCTTTACGGAGGCGCTCGCGTACTCCCAGCAGTTGATGTGAGAAACCCTGGTGAATCAAAGCTCCGGCTGGGCTCTCGGGGTTTCTACCCGTCCATCCTCCATCGCTCGGCTAGGTTTTAATGCCCACCTGAGGGACTAGAGGGGAGGGAAGCAAAGGGAAACCGAGGTTCTCTGACTCCACGTCGATACTTTTGCTTTCCAGCTGAGCAGAATCACAGCCTCTCTGCTCTTAACTAATCGAAATCTAAAGCCCACCCCCTCCACTTCTCCCATCTCTTCTTCCTCTCGCTCCACTTTCTCTTCATCCTCACCAACTTTAGGAACAAACTCCGAGCTTGTTGGAGCTAAACATACATACAGTATCCTTTTGATCTCCTTCTCGCCCGGTACTTAACATCGACTTTCTTTCGAATTTGCTTTAAACGTTGACACGCGAGGTCTTTGTCCCACGTTTAAGTATGCACAGATTCGTTCTCAGGATTAAAGAGAACTGAGCAGGTTGGAGGCTGCCATGTTGAGAAGTGTCAGGAGGCGCTGAGAATGGCAGATAAGTGCTGCACTTAAAGTAGTTTTAAAGGTCTCCATGTAGGCTGCAATGAGTCTGTTAAACCTCAGGCTGAGTCCAAAACACAGCGCAACACTGTGCTTATTTTATAAAAATAAAATAAAATAAATCAGTGGAACCACAGTCGAACGCCTCTAAGGTCGTACAATTTGGAATTCGATGAGTTTTCTGGGGGGGGGGAAACAAAATGCCTGTAAAAACAGATTGTCACATGCAACTTCATGCATCTCATAAAACCTCAGTGTCAAACTCAACCAAGTTTGCACGTGCATCAACTATAAACTGGGGTTACTAACTTATTTTGACACTTCAGTCTCACCATTTGTATAAAAAACAAACACTGTATACAGCTCACTTTCAAAACAACAGTATAAAAATTACGTATTTATTTCATATGAAAAGGTTTTGAAACAGACCTGCCTATGAAAATTGTCTTCCATAAATATTCCCCATGCAAACCCCTGTAAACCATCAATAGCTGTAAGATAGTATTGATTGACAGTATATCCTTTGCTAATCTTTTTATCTTCACAAAAAAATAAGTCGTAATGCTGCAACTTTGGGAATATCAATAATTGAAAAATACACTCTCTCAAACAACTTGCCTTTTGGATTTGAACCAAAAGTCTGTTCCGAGTCCCATTGAGAGAAGGAGGACAAAAAATAAAAATTCTTCATGGGGAGTGCTTTAAAATAAGAATGAGAAAACAGTGCAACTGGGTTGGGTGCTACGCAAAGCACACATCATCCAGTGCTTGCCAATAAAAGGCAGTACAGTGCGATGAGGAACACTGACCCTGTGAACCTCTTTCATTTAACACCCTTTCAAGTCAAGAGCCTACATGTTGTCTACACTTAGTTGTGTTGTTCATTGCATGCCTGCATGATGGAACGGATACACTTGTGCACTAATCCATATATGTTGACACTGGGCTGCACAAATACGGGAAGCCTTTAACTAAATAAGTAGGGAAACCGAGAGTACTTCTACTGCGACAACCCACATTTAGTTTGAACATGCTTTCTGAATTACACTACAGGTCACGTGGTCATTCTAAGTGTTCATACATACAATAAATAAATGCATTAAACACTGTCTTCAATTAATAGTTTCTACTCAACTGGTTCACAATTTTACAAATTTGAAAAGAAAAAAAAAAGACATTTAATTTCTTGCAGTGTTCCTCACTGCTCTGTACCAAGTAAACATGTCATCTTGGCGCCCGAGATATCGCCCACGGCCAATCAGATCAAAGCTGTTTTCTATATTTAAATTGAGAACATAAGTGATCCAATCAGTGCAAAGCTTATTTACATGTCACATATTAATGAGAAAGCCGGATGTCCCAACTGCGAGGCATAAAAGACCAACGGGAATAGCTTGAAAAAGGACTTTCTGGGCATTTCCAACCCAAATTATCTTGCAACCCTGACAAAAGGAATAAGTGGGAGACAGCATTGTCCTCCTTTTTCGAGGAATTAAAACAAGCAGCAACAACAACAACAACAAAAAATCGAACTAGCGTGCTATGCTGCTTTTCATATAACAAATAAGAGCACGAGACACCCAAAAGCTGAACCGGTGACTCATGAGCCGCATGCTGGCCACCCTTGGGTCAAAAATATGAACCGTAATAAATAAATAAATAAATAATGTTACCCAGGAGACGTCCGGCGTCGTTCAACCATTAACAAAAGTGATTTTGTGCTCCTTTATCTGTATGTTAGCAGGCCACTTTCAGGTTGATGGAGCTTGACATTAGGTGGTAGGAACATACCAGTTTCGATTCTGATGCAGCACTATGGCAACCCATTGTGACTCAAATGACAAAGAGAGACATTCAAAATTTTTTGGGGTCTTCTTTTGCCTATCTGCATGCAAGTTACCAGGCTACTTCCTGGTTCACACATGACCGGGGGAGCATCTCGCAAGAATATCCAGATGCACAAAGACGATCTGTCTGATGTCCATCTTTATTAGTCACATGGTCAAAACAAGAACACAGCTTAGCACTACACATTTGATACACAGTGGATTCAAACTGTTTCAGAGAGGGTCACAACATGCATGCACTATACACACACGCAAGTTAATATTCTTACAGCACATGAACACGATAGTCACGAGTCACTTAATAAGGTACACCTATACAGTATAATACAATGGCCCTAAATGAATCCTCCCTTTACAATATGTTTGTTACTCTCAAACACGTAACAATAGCAACTGAGGCAAGGTGATTAAAACTAAACATTAAAATCCTCATGAGTGGAGGCCATTATATTTTACTGCACTCTTATTACTTATTTGAAGAGGAAGGTCAAAGATGACATTTTGATTATGTAATGCAAATCTTTTTTTTTTGGGGGGGTCTTGACAATTGAGCTGAAGGTGAAGAAGCTGTCAAACAGAAATAAGTTGCTAAAAATGGACTTAAAATGTTCATCATCTTTGCCAAAATAATCCAGTTGAATGTCATAAAATGATGTTGTATTAACCCTGACGATTTCTACCACATTGCATCATGCCACTTAAGCTTTTTCGGTTCACCACCTTCACCAAAGAATGTTTTCCTTTTTTTTTTTTTTTTTTTTTGGATGACTGATCTTCCTCACTTGTTACTTACTCTTCAGCTTTTGCCTTCGTTTTCTCACCTTCGCTCCCTTGAGAGGCCGACATAAACAGCTTTTTTCCAAACCTTGAGCATGCTGGAGAAAACCGAAGAATGAGATCTCAATGCTCTTTGGACCTACCGTCGATATAAAAAGTCTACACACACCTGTACAAATGTTTTTTGTTTTTGTGAGCCCCAAAAAACGAGAACAAGATTCATATTTCAAGACTTTTTCCACCATAAATGTGACCTATAATCTGTACGACTCAATTGAAAAACAAAATAAATCAAATACTTTTTGGTAGGGGAGTAAAAATAATGTGGTTGCACAAGTGCGCACACCCTCTTAAAATTAGGGGTGTGGCTGTCTTCAGAATTACCCAATCAGATTCAAACCCACCATTTAAACTCTCTGATTAATACAGTTCAGATGTTCTAGTAAGCTTTTCTTGACAGAAATTACTATTTTGATCATTTTTTGACATCACAAAAACCTGGCATTTGAACAAGAGTGTGTAAGACTTCTTATATCCACTGCATTGGTGAGGAGGTCTCAAGCGCAGTCTGATGAGCTACTGGATGCCCCCACCCCCCCCTCCCCTCTAAATTGAGAAGAAACTTGTGAAAAGCTTTAACACTTGTGTTTACAGGTGTGTAGCACTGTTAGAAGCTTTCTGACACCACCAATGAAAACTGACAGGAGATCGAGGAAGGAACAAGGACAGTAGGGAGAGTGGAAGGGTAAATGAGCCATATTTCCAAAAACTAAATTCACACTGCTTAAATTGGATTACAATTAAAACGTAACCATCACTTGATAAATCGATCGTAAATCCATGAATATATTCCTCTTTGTGCATAAAACTGCATGTAACTGAACTGTGAGGCAAATAGATCCAGACCATAATGATTTGCCCCACACCACCCAAAAAAGCAAAAACATGCATGTCATTGCATGCAACACGTGTCACAGGATCATGGTGAGCATTAATCAAAAAGACATTTGACTTTCTTTTATGTGCTTCATGCACCAGGTGTGGTGGGAAGGCTGCCAGTAGCCCACCGTGAGAAGCAATGCATGTGGAGGGCCATACTTCAAAAGCTGGATTACTTTCTTTCCAATGCATAACCAAACTGACTGACTTCGGTGTGTGTACCATTTTCATCTTTCCGTTGTAGGCTAGTAGTATTAAGCAGCAAGTATGCCGAGTAAAGCTGCATTGGCAACTGACAAAGACATGGTGAGAAGCTATTTTAAATGTAATTATGTAGTCCAATTAGTGCATTTGTTTGTTTTAACGCAGAAACTCACTGATTACAAGTAAATGTAAGGCAGGCGTTCAGACAATCACATATACCACAAGAGACAAATCGGACACTGTGCAAGATATATACTAGACTACGTTACAAGGCAGCTCGACTATAAATACTGTACATGTAGAGATTTAATCTACTGAGCAGAACGGATGCCGGTGCAATGAAAAAAATGAAGTGGGAACAAGGGGAAGTATGTGCCATCGGCATCATAAAACACCATCCCATTTCCTTGAAATATCTGAACATCCAGCAATATTTGTATACCATTGACATGCTGTTAACTGTGTTTGTTTGAGGGCTGGTAATGTACTAAAGTCAAAATGACTTTTTTTTTGGTTTTGTTTTTTAATACGGGCTAATATGCAAATGTGTTAAACGGCAAATATTCCTGTAGGATGCATCTCACTCATGTTTTGACGGCTTGCCATGAAATGTCAAATAACGGTAACATGGACTCGACGTGTTATGACAATGCTTTCTCAGTTACACGACAGTGACAGTTTTCACATTAACGTGCCCTATCAAGAGCAACTAGGGTTTAGTTTACATGACTTTAAGAGATTTAAGAGATGACCACGCTACAAGCTGACCCATTCTGCTCCATTGAAGAAGGCGCAATGATAACCAAAGCAACGGATGATGCCATGAGAGGATATGGCATCAAACCACAACTCGTATTTTAACAGCACCCACTTGCAACGAACTGTATCTACTCGCATATGTCAAGTGAAATGATTTATCCAGTTATAAAATAAAATTGCTTCCTAAAAATTCAACACAATGAACCAAACATAATTTGCTAGTATAATCAAGACTGACATTAAATAAATAGCAATGAATGCCGGGACCCGCTAATGGCTCCAATTGTGACTAAGGGGGGAAACAAACAAATAATTAGGAATGACTAGAAGTTATAAATAATTAAAATGACATGGATGCAAATTAGAACGTAAGCGTTGTGTTTCAGTAAATACATATATCAAGTGAGTTCCTTCATGAGTATCACTGTGGGAGATAAAACAATACTATATACACAAATAAACCTACATTTAGAGCAGGATCTTTCTTTTTAAAATGGTTTGGTTGCTTTTATTAAGCCTTCAATCTAAGCCTGATTCTACATGATTTTGAAAGTAAAACGTCAGTGCCCAGAGTAATCGCTTCTTCACAGTAGGTCCACAATAACCATGAAGCTAGACGCTGGATGTTGGTGTGATCCATACAAGAACTGGAGCTAAACTTCACAGTATCCCATTCAAACCATGAAGCGGTGCTCCTTGCCGTCATGTGCCATCAGGATGACGTTCCGGTTGGACGTCCAGATCAGGCGGGCGAGCTTCAAGTGATTTTGGGAGCCAGGAGATGCCGGCTGGACCGGAGGCACCTGGTAGGTCTTAATGCAGCGCAGCTGAGGGGCCGAGTTCAACATCCCGATGCTGCCCAGCAGACTGGTGTTCATCTGATGTGGGCAATTTCAAAACGATTTCTGCTTTAGGTCTCCTAAATGGCAATTCTCAAATAAAAGGTTTTGCCTGCCTCTTGGAGGAGTAGCTGTTTGTCCTTATTGGAATGTCGTTAGGGTTTGTATGTACTTGCTTTTGACACGCTCTAGAGCAAGCAACTAAAAAAGAATATAGATCAAGATTAAAAATACCTTAACTTTTATTATTGTCATTAGCAAATTATTATTAAATATTGTCATTAGCAAATAATGATATAACTTCACAGTGATAAAAATAAATATTTATACCCTCGTTGAGAAATAAAACTTTAAAGTCCAATTCCTATGAAAGAATTTTCTGAATTCTTATTTCGGTTGAACACTTATGCATTTCATAAACAGTGCCGTACCATACACGCAGTCCCCTTTCTCAAATTCTTTTGTTTTTGCATAGCTTTCCTACTTAAATGGTAAATCATCAAACAAATGTAAATATCAGACGGTTATAGCCCAGGTGAACTTCAAAACGTCACAACTTACAAAAGCCATTTCTAAAGCTTTAGGATTCGAGTGAACCATAGGGAGAGCCATTATCCTCACATTGAGAAAACCAATGAACTTCCCAGAAGTGGCCGGCCTACAAAAGATTTTCCCAAGAGAATAGTAATGACTCATCCAGGAGGCCAAAAAGGAACTCAAGACAACTTCTAAAGAACTGCAGGCCTCCCTTGCCTCAGTTAAGCTCAGTGTTCATGACAACAATAAGGAAGAGACTGGGCAAAAATGGCATCCATGGCAGAGTTTCAAGGCAAAAACCACTGCTGACCAAAAACAAAGACATATTATATGGACTGACGAGATGAAAGTTGAGCTTTTTGGAACATGTGTGTCCCGTTACATTTAGCGTTCATGCTCAAAAACCCATTTTTGCTGAATTCAAACAATTCTGCAAGGAAGAGTGGGCTAAAATATCGCCACAGACATGAAAGACTCATTGCCAGTTATAGAAAACAGTTGATAGCAGTTGTTGCTGCTGAGGATGGCCCACCAGTTATTAATTAATCATTACTTTTTCACACTGGGCCAGGTAACTTCAAATAGTTTTTTTTTTCCCCTTAATACATGAAATCACCATTTTAAAACAGCATTTGAAGTTCACTTGGGTTATATTGGTCTGACATTTACATTTGTTTGATGACCTTAAACAAAGTGAGGAAACAATGCAAAATTCATAAATAATAATAGAAAATACAAATTTTCACGGCACTGTATAATAGTGCACATTATTAGGTTGTTTTTTTTTTTTTTTTTTTTTTTTTTTTAGACATTCACTGTTGCGGATTTATTTTTGCAACACTGCAGCATTAAATGATTTTGTTACTTTTTATTGCGTGCGCACCTCGACAAATCTCTTCATGCCCATGTAAAAGCAAACAATTTGTACATACCTGCCAGAAGGAGATGTGACTGTCAGCGTTGGAGTATGTTGCCAGGTAACGCCCATCAGGGGCAAATGACACCGCTGTGATTGGGCCCTTATGACCATGGATATTCTAGAAACAAACAAGAGATGAAGTCACAGTTAAGAATGGAAGATGTAACACTTGTGTAATATGTGCTACTAAGTAGTAATTTCAAATAATTCAACCAGGTAATGGTGGGGGACTTTTTATTGAAGTACCCTTAATGTACCCCTATTCCATCCCGTTGTGAAAGGTAAAATCTTCTATCAGGAAGAGACTGAGTTGAGAATAGGACATTGTATAGTCAAAAGTGTTGTTTTACAAAAAATTTCTCTCACTCGCTAACATGTAACACAATTTACAAACAATTTCTTTGTGTTTTGGACATTGTCACGCCATCTTAACTTCACACTTGAATAAATTCGATTTTGCTATAATAAAGATGGGCCAAAGAACAAATGTTGGCCCTTGCTCAAATTCCATTGAGACAAAGCAGAAAATCTCAGGTATTTTTCTTGACAGTAAATGTTTGGTTTGAGCGAGATAATTCCATCAGGTGAGTGGCAGCTTCTGGTCCAACAGATGCTGCCATTCGCCACCAGAACTCACGGGACGAAATAAAGCAACGCTGCACTGTGTGTAACCAAATAAAGTGTCCCACCATATGAAGGGTGCGTAACGTAATAAAGGGTACTCGCAGAAATCTCCATCCCGACCTTGCCTGTGACTGGGATTAGAAACGCTCACCACTAGATGAGATTAAGGTACGTCGCCTTGGGCGCCGACGACCTTGAAATTATAGCCCATCTGTGACAATTAAAGCAGAAAAATATAATACCACAATAAAATAAAAATCTTATATTTTTACTTGGTTCTCTCCCTCATATTGGATCCCAGTTGTGTTGGCTGAATTATTAGATTTTTTATTTTTTTTCCCCAGCCTTCCAAGCCAATGTTTGTCTTGCCAAACAATCAATTTTTCAATCTTTTCATGTTTCAGTCTTTGGCTTCCATTGCCTGCTCCTAGGCAACATCGCAATCCCTATTTCTCATGGCTTCATCCCTTCAACGCTTCTACATTATCATTTATCAGTTATGTCAAAACAGCTGAATGCACATAAAAGTCTTGAACTCAAGTTGATTTTTCTCATGTTTGTAAAATTATTTTCTCACAACAGTGCTACATTTTGTGGTGTTGGGGGTGAGTTAATAGGCTCTGATAAGAACACTATGTTATCTTCAACCCTGATGAAATATTAAAATCAAAAAGGATTTGGCTAACATTAAGGCCTTTACGCACTGCATTTAGCAGAGCGCAGCTCACCGATGACAAACCTATTCATTGTGTGTGTGTGTGTGTGTATGTATATGGGCTTTATCCATCGCAGTGCCAAGCCTCAAATTGAAAAATGTTCAATTCGGGAGTGGGATCGCTGTGATGTCAGACGGCGCATTCAAGAGGAGAGTTGTGGGCGCAGTGATTTTAGAGTTATAAAAGCATTACATTTTGGCAAACTTGTACAGTCAACGGCATGGAGAAAAGGGAGGAAGTGATAACAAATGCAGTGACACAAAATTTGGGACAAGAAATGACATAAGGTCTACTTCACATCCAAACCAGTGGGAAAAGCCTCCAGGCTACTTTCTGGTTGGGCGCTAAGCAACACCTCAGCCAAGAAATATAATCATTTGCAGATGTTTTCACATTAAAATCCTTGTTGACACAATACAATCAATCAATGTAGCCTTTCTCAAAACCACTTTTAAGGTGTTTGAAAGTTTGGATTAAGGGTAGGACTGAAATTAACCATTTGTCCCAGTTTGAGTTTCTTTTCACATGGTACAAAAATGAAAGAATGCATTCCAATAAATCATGAGAGATTGCTCTATTCTGTTGTTGGTTGGAGTAAGCTCTGATTGCGGCGTGAGTGAAAACAGCACAATAACTATTATCTGGGCAATCTTCACTTTAAGGTGAATAAACTGATAGCAAATTATCATCCTTCTACACAAGCAGCAGCGACCAGACACCATGTAAACAATCTCTTCTCTGCGTTCTTGGACCACTTGATTTGGCCTACAACAGGGTTCAATTACGGTCTTCACACTGCACTGAAGGAACCAAGGCACCGAGGGTGAAAATGAAATGGATTTCTATGAAATCAGATTTTCATGGTTCTTTAGATTGGCATGAGGAGGAGCGTAACCCTGGGAAATACATATTTCACTCAAACTTGTAACTGAAATGGGTGTAAAATCAACTCGCAAAGCAGGCATTGTTGGTGCAGTTATGTATATGTTACTTTTTTCTTTTGCATGTTTGTGTTTGCATTCATCAAAAATAAATATGTACATGTTATTCTGTGATTCATTAAATGCAATTAACACGTTGGTTGACAACGGTGGCAATATCACAATCAGAATCAGCTTTATTGGCCAAGTATATTTGGAATTTGTCTCTGGTAGTTAGAGCCACTGAAGTATGACCCAAAAACACTATATAACAAAATATACATTTAGGACATAAAAACACGAATGTGGATAGTCATTGAGCAATGAAAGTGTGCCACTAGTGTGGTGATGCTGACATAATAGCAGTTGTGCAAATTATGCAGTCCTCAAGGAATTTAGAGCAATTTAAAGTGACTAATAGTGCAATGATCTGGTACAGTGACAATTGTGCAAATGGTGCAGAGCGTTCTCAAACACAAAGTGGCCAGCAGTAATCAAAAACAGTATGCAAATAGTGCAGTGTGATAAAACAGGGCGTGTATGACTAATTCCCGTTCCCAATTACACGCTTCCATTAGAATGTACCAAGTACTTGTATTGACGGGTAAAGCCTGAGTATCACTGAGTGTGAGTTAACAATAAAAACTTTTTACCAAATGATTTGGAATGGGTTTCTTCCTATCTGTGAATTTAAAATTGGATGAGGGGCTCAGTATCGAAGATGAAAAATAACTGTTGATTGGCTGTCTTACAATAAGTGTGTACAGAAATAAATCAGCCCATTAACAGAGTATAGTGAAACCCAAAACATCTGAAGCGCTTCGTACTTCAATACACATTACGTTTGTGTGTGTGTGTGTGCGTAGCTGCTAGTCACTGCATGGCCATCTGCCACCACTTTGATAAGCTTCTGTAACCAGGCCTTTGTCAGATACATTACTCTGCATTTGTGCATGTTTGTGTCCAGCTGCTTCTTTAACCGATTCTTCTCAGTCTACTTCCCGTTCTCGCTATCCGCTTTATTTTTAACCTTGTCGCGTTGTCTTTTGACGTAGTACTGCAAATACCTGACCGGCAATCAAGTTATTTTAAAAAAAGAACATGTCAGCGGTGTGGGACAGACAACAAATAATGCCTGGATCAGACAAAAAGATGTTTCAGGATTGCACTGTCAGACTACTGCAATAAAATCTTGTATTCCGATACCACCGCATCCCGTCTTTTACGATCCCTGGGCTTTATCCTGTCAACTCAAACGCGACAGGATACACTCGTTACCATGGCCACCGTCAACAACAATGGATCGCGTAGTGCATATTATAAGAACAAAATGGGGAAAAACTTTAATTCAAGGATGGCTTGAGGTATGTTCAGGTACTTTTAATACGATACGGCTCGCAAGCAGGCAACAAAACGTCATGTTGCCTAGCAAGCTAGTGCTAGCACTAGTACGTTGTACGGAAAAATGCAGGCGTTCTATCGAATCATGCTCTAAAGATTCGGTGTGTGTGTGAAGTAATTTAATTACAATTAAGTAATTTAATTACAGTAAGTTAGCCCCCATTAATTCTGTCATGTTGTAATGTTGGTTTGACCTGACTGATTAGAATACACGACCCGAATAGAGAACAATTCAACACTATACAGTACACAAGTATATACAGGAAATGAACAAGTCATTTAAGAAGACACACTGCTCCATCTTGTGATCGGATTGGTGTTCGGTTATTGTTTTTTTTTTTAAACTCGCTGATCGGCCCCAAAGCCAACTGCTTACAAAAAAGAACACAAAAGTTAATTTCACACTTGACAAGAAAAATGATTATCCCTGACATTTTTTTAGATATTCTGTGGACTAGCAAGTCAAAATGTTAATTTTTTGGAAGGTGTGCGTCCTGTTACATCTGCCATAAAAATAACACAGAATGTGATAAAAAAGAACAATATGCCAACAGTCAAACATAGTGGTGGCAGTGTGACGGTAAGTGGCTGGCTGCTACTTCAGGACATGGACCACGTGCTGTGAAAAACCTGCAGGCGAACCTCTGGCCATCAGTTTGTACCCTCAGGCTTAAGCGCTTTTGTGTAATATAGCAGGACAACAACCCGAAGCATACCAGAAAGTCCACCTACTATATGAATGGCTCCCCCAAAAATAAATAAATAAAATAAAAATCAAAAAAACGTTGGCGTGGGAAAGTCAAAGCTTGACCTTAAATCCAAGCTGTGGATTGACCTTAAATGGGCAGTTCATGCTCAGAAACCTTCCAAAAGGACTGAGTTAAACCAATTCTGCAAAGAAGAGTGGGCCAAATTTCATTCACAGTGCTGCGAAAGGCTCGTCATCTGATATCGCAAATGACTGATTTAAATTATTGCGGCCAACGGTGGCACAGTGTGGTACTTTTCCACATAGGCGAAAAAAGTTGAAGTCCATTAATAAATACAATCAAGTGATCAAAACAGTGCTCACAGTCATCTCTGTATGAAAAATACATTTAAAAAAAAAAACAACCAGTGGAAAAAGTGAACATATAAAAGATGATGATTTATGAAAACAGTCAGAAAAGGACCAAAGCCAACATCCACTAATTTCAAATATGTAATGAGGTAATAGATGTGGAAACAGCTTGATTAAATTGATGGACGAATTGATGGATATGTCGAAGAGGCGGAAGCTTGATTGGGTCTTGGATGTTTATTTTTATGGTCTAATTGTGTGGGGCACAGGTCTCTTAACGTACCTGGCATTTTCCAGTGCGAACGTCGTAGAGGGCCACTGAACCTTGACGAGCTCCGACAGCAATGCGGTTACTGCGGTCGCAGTAACCCACCATGTAGAACCTGAAGATGTTGCCAATAATCGAACATTAACACCCTGAAAGTGACACTGAAACAAATGCGTAGGCTTAGTTCACTCCCAACCCAACTTACTTGCAAATAGCAGGAAAACACTCTTGTAGCCCTTTCTTCTTTACCAGAGAACCTTCAATACAGTACATGATTATATCCATCACCTGAGGATGAGAGGATAATGTAAGGTGGTGAGGAGGTGCTATAAACTGTGTGCCTTTATATAATGGACATGAAAATTAAATAACCCATGATAGGCACAGCAACCTAGAATTTTTTTGTTTTTTTTTTTTTTTTTTAAATAAAAAAATAAAAAAAAATCTAGTCATCTTGTGATAAATATCACTGTTCACAAATGAAAACGGCTTAATATGATTACCTCAACAAGCAAGTCGACAACATCTCCAGGCATCTTCTCTATCAGGATGTCAATCACTCTCAATATTTCAGTCTTGGCTCGAGCCAGAGTGGTGGTGTGAACGTTCTGCTGTGACTGAGAGTTAGCCTGGGCTGCATTGTATCGGTGGACCTGCAAAAATAAGACATAATAATATATTTATTCTAACAAAACTAATAATGCCATTGCAAAAAGAGAAGCCATTTCTAGGATAACAGTTAGTACTAGATAATTCCAATACATATATTTTATAAACATTTCTTCAGGCATTTTGGTTTCATTTGGTTCACCTCTCTTGCAATGGTGGTGATGAAGGCAGGCGGCCGGGCAGTTGCAATAAGAGAGAGGGCGTGTCGGGCTGAACGAGCCGAATCTGCTGGTGGGTTGAGCGGCAAACCCATGGTAATACTACAGATGGAAAGAGAGAAACAGTTTTGATTGCAATATTAATACTGGGACAGTTTTGTTGAGATTGTGAAGATGAAAAGCAAAAAATTTAAATTCTGATTTTTTGGGAATACAACAGGATTTTGTACGAAACAATTACTTGTAATCAGCAGAAAACTGACATGGGCTTTTTCTTAATGAAGGATTCTAATAAAAAAATTAATGGATGGATGGATGGATTATATATTGTACATAATTATAGCAGCATGTCCATATCGCTGGCATCTCCAAACCATAATTTTTCAGGAAACCAAAAAAAATTAAAAAAAAACAACAAAAAAACAGCATGTTTCTTGAGCCAATAACATTGCATCACCGAAGAGTAAGCCATTTCACGCACTTCAGATTGGTCAATAATTTGTAGAAATAACAGATTTACATGGTGATTGACCAATAGTATCAATTTGTGAAAAAATATTAAATAGAACAATTTTGGACATAGGCGGTTTCTGCCTGAAAGTGAGTCTATATTTGTATATTGATTGATAATTGTGGACTGTTTTTATGAGCTGGTTTATTTCATAGTGGATGCTGCTACAGCAGGACTGTACAGTTGAGTGAAGGAGACTTACAAATATATGAAGTGAAGCGATTAGTGGGTAGCTTCTAATGTCAAGGCTGAGTCAATGGAAGCCATTCACCAGACAATGGCATAATAGACTCCCACAATGCAACGGGAATTAGACACACAAAACACTCACACACTAACAGCTGGCCACTCACCTCTCCAAGTATACAGTGGGTAGAGCAAGTATTCAGACCCCCTTAAATTTTTCACTCTTTGATATATTGCAGCCATTTGCTAAAATCATTTAATTTCATTTTTTTCCCCTCAATGTACACACAGCACCCCGTATTGACAGAAAAAAATATAATTGTTGAAATGTTTGCAGATTTATTAAAAAAAAAAACTTAAATATCACACAGCCATAAGTATTCAGACCCTTTGCTGTGACACTCATATTTAACTCGGGTGCTGTCCATTTCTTCTGCTCATCCTTGAGATGGTTCTACACCTTCATTGGAGTCCAGCTGTGTTTGATTATACTGATCTGACTTGATTAGGAAAGCCACACCCCTGTCTATGTAAGACCTTACAGCTGACAGTGCATGTCAGAGCAAATGAGAATCATGAGGTCAAAGGAACTGCCTGAAGAGCTCAGAGACAGAATTGTGGCAAGGCAGAGATCTGGCCAAAGTTACAAAAAAAATTCTGCTGCACTTAAGGTTCCTAAGAGCACAGTGGCCTCCATAATCCTGAAATGGAAGACCTTTGGGACGATCAGAACCCTTCCTAGAGCTGGCCGTCCTGCCAAACTGAGCAATTGGGGGAGAAGAGCCTTGGTGAGAGAGGGAAAGAAGAACCCAAAGATCACTGTGGCTGAGCTCCAGAGATGCAGTAGGAAGATGGGAGAAAGTTCTAGAAAGTCAACCATCACTGCAGCCCTCCACTAGTCGGGACTTTATGGCAGAGTGGCCCGACGGAAACCTCTTCTCAGTGGAAGACACATGAAAGCCCACATGGAGTTTGGAGATGAGACCAAGATAGAACATGGAGATGAGACTTTTTGGCCTTAATTCTAAGCGGTATGTGTGGAGAAAACCAGGCACTGCTCATCACCTGTCCAATACAGTCCCAACAGTGAAGCATGGTGGTGGCAGCATCATGCTGTGGGTGTGTTTTTCAGCTGCAGGGACAGGACGACTGGTTGCAATTGAAGAAAAGATGAATGCGGCCAAGTACAGGGATATTCTGGACGAAAACCTTCTCCAGAGTGCTCAGGACCTCAGACTGGGCCGAAGGTTCACCTTCCAACAAGACAATGACCCTATGCACACAGCTAAAATAACGAAGGAGTGGCTTCAGAACAACTCCGTGACTCTTCTTGAATGGCCCAGCCAGATCCCTGACTTAAACCCAATTGAGCATCTCTGGAGAGAACTGAAAATGGCTGGCCACCAATGTTCACCATCCAACCTGACAGAACTAGAGAGGATCTACAAGGAGGAATGTGTGAAGAACTGCTTGCATCATTCCCAGAAAGACTCAGGGCTGTATTAGCTCAAAAGGATGCTTCTACTAAATAGTGAGCAAAGGGTCTGAATACTTATGGCTGTGTTATATTTCAGTTTTTCTTTTTTAATAAAACTGCAAAAATTTAAACAATTCCGTTTTACCGTGGGGTGCTGTGTGTACATTAATGAGGAAAAAATTAACTTAAAGAATTTTAGCAAATGGATGCAATATAACAAAAAGTGAAAAATTTAAGGGGGTCCGAATACTTTCCATAGCCACTGTATATGTCTGACAGAAAAAAAGGTGAGGGATTGCGAACAAGGCCATCTTGTTAAATGAGTTGGGGAGGAAAGAGTGAGCGAAAGCTCGATTCATCTCCTCTGATTACGGATCGTAATATATTAGCAATAAATCAGCAATGCTGAAATGTTTAATTTCATTTATAGTGTTGGCTGTAATTGGAAACAGTCACAATGTTGATATAAAGCAGCAGTGCAAGGAGCTAATTGTAATGAAAACCAATGAGGTTAATGACCAACATTAAGTACATGTAATGAAATAATCAGAATTGTCATTACCATTGGTGATCACGTGATCTCACACACGCGCGCACACACACACACGCACACACTGATGTCATCACTCATGGTACACTCCAACACTGAAGGAAGAATAAAATATGTATTTTTACAGTTTGTCTTGATTATCCATCCAACTGTCAACAATTTCAGACTTATTTAGAGCAGAGGTACTTACATATTTATCATACATTCAACTAATGTCTTGGAACATCACAACAAAATTAATACACGTCCAACCCTTGACAAACTCAGTAGGAGTAAAGTGAAAGGTGACACACACAATAACTGTACACACTAAGTACCGCTACACAGCGGCTGAAATAAGCATTTAACATCACCATTTTTCCTCAAATATATTTCCGAAGGTGCTATTAACATGACAATTTCACCAGATGTAGGAAACACCCCAAGTAATCCATACATACAAAGAAAGTAGAACAAATAAGCTCAGAAATTAAGTTACGTGTAATAATGAAAAAGTATTGAACACGCCAACTGGTATTTAATAAAGAGGACCACCAATTTAACAAATAATTTGTAACCAAACAAAGATGAAAACATGTTAAATCTGGATGTAGTTTGTGAGAACTTTTATCCACTTGATTATAACTGAGCGTCGTAACGCTGTTGCCGCTTCACCACCTGCCATGACGTGGAAAGATTCCTAAATCTCCTTACAGCCATCGATCACTGGTGACATACAGCTGAGGTCAGGAGACGACACGAAAAGCATGATTGAGATACAAAAAGATGAAGAGCAGGACGACAGGCGAAAAACATCTTCCACATCATCCACCTCCACGTGATCAGTTTCAGATCAAAAGAGTATGAGACAAAAGTTCAGAATTACAACTTTTATTTAATGGTATTTACATCCAGATGCGTTAAACAACTCAGGACAGAGCACCTTTTTTAAGCCACCCAATTTTCAAGTGAGCAAAAGTATTGGAAGAAACTATTAAATTAACTTAAAGTGAATAACAATATTTGGTGGCATAACCCTTACTTGCAATAACTGCATCAATCCTGTGACTTTACTGCAGCCTCTTTCAGTTCTTGATTGTTTCTGGGGTTTCTATGTTTAGTCTCCTCTTCAGGTGGTAAAATGGATGCTCTATTGGGTTAAGGTCCGGTGATTGACTTGGCTGGCAAAGACCTTCCACTTTTTGCCCCTGATGAAGTGTTGTGTTGGCATTGTGTTTTGGGTCACTGTCTTGTTGCATGATGAAGCTTCTCACGATTAGTTTGGATGCATTTTCTCTGTAAATTGCCAGAAATTTTTTTTTTTGTAGACTTCAGAATTCATTCTGCTGGTACCATCATGAGTTACACCAACAATAAAGACTAGTGAGCCCGTTCCAGAAACAGCCATGCAAGCCCAATCCATGACATGACCTCCACCATGCGTCACAGATGAGCTTCTGTGTTTTGGATCATAAGCAGATCCTTTCTTTCTCCATACTTTGGCGTTTCCATCACGTTTGTGAGGGTTAACCTTGGTCTCATCAGTCCATAAAACTTTGTTCCAAAACGTTTTTTACTCATCTCTGTACTTCTTTGCAAAATCCAATCTGGCCTTGCGATTCTGTTTACTGATGAGTGCTTTGCATCTTGTGGTATGGCGTGTATATTTCTTCTCTCAAAGTCTTCTTCAAACAGTGGATTGTGATATCTTCACTCTTGCCCTGTGGAGGTTGGCAGTGATGTCACTGACTGTTGTCTTTGGGTGTTTCGTCACAGCTCTCACAATGTTTCTGTCATCAACTACTGTTGATACTCTTGGCCGAACCTTTTCGATGTCTGTTACTCACTAGACCAGTAGTTTCTTTCTTTTTCAGGACATTCCAAATTGTTGTATTGGCTATGCCCAATGCTTGTGCAACAGGTCTGATCGATTTCCCCTCTTCTCTCAGCTTTGTTTTGCTTTCCTCCCATACAGCTCTCTAGTCTTCATGTTTGCTAAATAGCAAATGCAGTTTTCACAGGTGAAACCCAAAGCCAAAAACAAGCACTGTTTAAGCAATCAATCTAAATGGCAACACCTGAGCAACCTGAAACACCCATCAGTCACACGTTCCAATACTCTTGCTCATTTGAAAAGTGGGTGGGTTCAAACAAAAGGTGCTCTGTTCTGAGTTATTTAACACATCTAGATGTAAAAACCATGAAATAAAAGCTGGAACTGATTCTGAACTTTTGTTTTATGTTCAGGTTTTGATCTGAAACACAAATGTCTTCAGAATAGAACAAAAAGAAAGGAATTGACCTTGCCATTCTAATACTTTTGGAGGGGACTGTATATTCACCCGCGAGGGGTTCGGAGACGGGGAGACTGAGACAGTTGGACTTGGCACAGCCTACGTCATATCGAAGCGACGGACCGCTTTGTTGTAATGCTGAATTCCAGCATTAGGGGCGCCAAAAATCACGGATTATAGCTTTAAAGTGTGCTTTTAATTTTAATCTATGACACATAATGTTTTAAATGTTAAATGGCTAACTATGATTGCTATTTATAAAGGCTTGGATTCCGTGAATTTTTTCCCCCACCAACCTGACACGGAGTGATGACGGGCAAGGTTGCAAAGCTTGATGTTTTTTTGTGTCACATGAACTCAAAAAACATTAACAGAAACCTATGCTAGCACAATTTCAAAAGCACATTTAAACCACTTTTTATGCTAAAGATTAAATTCCAAATGTGAGCGTGTCTTATTTCTATGTGCTGAGGTGAGAGGCTTTCGTTTCAAGTTGGTGTGTCTGGAAGTGTTCCAAAAATATTACCAAAATGGCATAGCCTTTTTCTAAAAGGTCTTTTTAAAGAAATGAACGCGGTAGGTAAAGCGTCAGTCTGTAGACTAGTGGCCTGGTATTGACAATGTATAAAATGAGTGCAAGTCTTCCACAACAGGGGCTTTCTCTGCGTACTGAAAAAAGGATTATCACTCTCACTCACACAAGGAGCTCTGTAAGGAGTGTATTGATGACTAGTAGTGTGCAACAGGGACAAAGAACCTCACTGCGATTCAGCTGCATGGAAATACAAGCTTCTGTGTGCACGTGCACTTCCTTTCAACCGGTTGCACAGTCAAGCCCTTATATTTTGCCTTCTCCTTTTCCTAGTTCAAATTAGAGGAATAGTGAGAGAAATTAACCAGGTACACCCATGCCTTAAAAACGGATTGCAAATGGCCACAGTATTCTGCTAAAAAATGTATTTTTCAAACTAAATTATGTATAACCTCAGTAATAATGCACAGCAGAGTGCTGTAAGTCTGTGTACCAGATGTAAAATATTTCTATTCAACAACTTTATGACAAAACACTAGGAGGAAGAGGAGTACAAATACTTTTGACTCATTACATTATTATATTATGGCAGCATGTGGCTAGGTCTCCCTCACAGTTAAAGGAGTTTGCAATAGTTCCTATAATTCTCTGGATCAGCACCCTTCCCCACCACTAAATTGGCTATTGGTGTGAGTGAAGGGTTGTTTTTCCATGTGCTTGACGTTAGGAAATGCATAGATGGACGACAAACGATATCTCAAAGAATCCTCTGCAGTTTGTATATAGAACTAAAAGCATTACTTGAGGAAAATAATTTAAATCCAGGCATTTATGTATTTTTTGCTATATTCCTGGCTTTTAAAGCGGTCCGTAGTTTGAAATGTAATAGACAAACTGATTTGTGCACGCACGCACGGACACACGCCCACGCCCCCCCACGCGCGCACACACATACACACACTCTCTCACACACACACACACACACACACACACCACAGACATATCCATACTCATTAAACCAGACTCGAGGATCTTGGGTTTCAGCCTTAACAAAATCAGTTCTTGGAGACTATAGTGATTTCTGACACTGACTTATCTTATGTATGATGCACCATACACAAGATGAGGCTTTGTAAAATGCATTCCTTTCCAACTGAAAATTGAATTAATTAATTCATTCATTCATTAATTTTGCCTGTCTAGAATGTTAAGTCATCCAGGTCATGGTAATCCGCAAAGGTTAAATCAAGGCAACAGGACTGTGCTTGTTGTTTAAAGACGTTTCACCTTTAATTCAAAAGGCTTCAGTTCTTTTTAGGAGTGGAGTTTCTCTATTTATGACTCAGTAGTTGTGTCCCCTGGGGGTGGGTCAACAATAGGGTGTTGTTGTTGTTGCCCGGCATGGTTAGTGAAATGACCATCCTGCATACGAGTCAACCGTTCACTGGTCTTGTGGTAAAACAGCTCGTTGGGACTACTCTTCCCATTGAATAAGCCAATCTTTGGGGGGGGGGGAGATGTTACTGTTTTCTGTCAACATCAATATTGAGGTTTCTGGCCTCCCCTGTCCAAACCTTCGCAGTCCAAAAGGGACACTGTGCCGTATTTGGACTACAAGGTGTGGACAGGGAAGCACTGATACATTAATTTTCTACCACTTATCCTGTTCAGTGTCACGGCAGAGGTGGAGTGTAGATGACTTTGGGTGAGAGGCAAGGTATATCCGGCAATGGTTGCTAGTCAATCGGAGGGAACCTATCGACAAACAACCATTCACACTTCACACCAATGGCAAATTGGGCACCAATGGGCACTTTTCAGTAAATCTAACGTGCATGTTTATGGAATGTATAAGGAAACCAAAGTACCGTAATTTCTCATGTATAATACGCTCGAGTATAATGCGCTCCCCCAAAATTGACTCCAAAAAACAGAAAAACCCTTCTTCCTATGTATAATACAAACCCATGACTTTCTATGCATTGATGTTTTTCTGCAATAAATGGTGGTGGTGATGCCCTACTAATTTGATTTTCAAATTAGGTCTGTGTAGTACTATTATTAATACTATTTTTTGCTTGTTTTTAGTAATGTTTGTATTACTGTGGCATACGATAATGTTTCTTGTAACCCTGCAGCTTTAAGGAGGTATTTTCCACCTCCCGTGTGACCACTGGCACATCAGCCCTAAACCTGCAGTGTTAAAACTAAACATTAGGGTGCACCACAGTAATACATACATTACTGAAGAACTTGTAACCCTTACTATTAATAATAATACTGCAGTGTCAAAATTATACACAGAGTTGCATCACATCCGCAATACTTACACACAATGAAGGAGTAGATAAATTATAACATTTTAAATGTGAACCTAAATAATGTGAATTTATAAATCATATGATTTCAAACTAATTGATGGCTTTTCTAGAACATCCACTCATATATTTAATTTCACTGTGAAGGAATTTTCTTTTACTATACCCATGTATAATGCGCACTATTGTCTTTTGAAGATTTTTTTGGGGTGAAAAAATGCACAATATACACGAGAAATGACGGTACTTCAAGGAACCTGCTTTATTTTAACCATAAACTGATTGCTAGTCGGATTGACATCCTCTCCACCACTCTCTCACTTGACACTACAAAAATCCCTAATCATACTTTGTCCGACAACAGTTGTTTAGACAGATTTGTACAACACTGATAGATGAATGCCAGCTTCAGAAAATTTCTCCATCATAAAACCATGTGCATCATTTGAGGAAGTGGTCTTTTAACTAAGACAGATGAACACCGAAAATGGCTGACATGTCAGTGCAATGCAGACAATGCAACATCACTGTAATGTCCTGCAAACAGATTAACGTCTAGAGCCAATGTTTTAGTGTCAGCTATATGTTGCTGAAGTGTTGTGGGAAGCTAGTCACTATACCATATCACACAACACCACATTATACTATGCTCTATGCAATTCAGTCAAAGTAACAATGAATGAAACACTTTGATAAAGGTCATGAAAAAGTATCCAAGACAATGGTGTGTATGTTGTAATCCATCCATCCATCCATTTTCTGAGTCGCTTCTCCTCACTCGGGTCGCGGGCGTGCTGGAGCCTATCCCAGCTATCATCGGGCAGGAGGCAGGGTAAACCCTGAACCGGTTGCCAGCCAATCGCAGGGCACATACAAACAAACAACCAGTCGCACTCACATTCACACCTACGGGCAATTTAGAGTCGTCAATTAACCTACCATGCATGTTTTTGGGATGTGAGAGGAAACCGGAGTGCCCGGAGAAAACCCACGCAGGCACGGGGAG
Organism: Phyllopteryx taeniolatus; assembly: GCF_024500385.1. Lineage (NCBI taxonomy): Eukaryota > Metazoa > Chordata > Actinopteri > Syngnathiformes > Syngnathidae > Phyllopteryx > Phyllopteryx taeniolatus. Next base: position 18,289,361 of record NC_084516.1, read on the forward strand.
AACATGCAAACTCCACCCAGGCGGGGCCGGGGACTGAACCCCGCACCCCAGAACTGTGAGGCAGACGCTCTAACCAGTCGGCCACCGTGCCGCCTGTATGTTGTAATGTATTTTTTTATATTTTTTTATTCTTATTATTATTTACTGCATAGTAAAGGGAAAACCAGGGTTGAAGAGCATTGATTTTAATTCTCCAAAATTAGTGAGGACAACAATGTCTCTAAAATCAATCAGAAGTAAATTTAGACCAGCTCCAGCGCATGTTTTAAAACTTATACCGGTAATTGCAATTGGAAGTGTGTAAGGTCAAGTCCTTGTTAAACTAAGTATTCAGAAGTATAGGCATGAGAGGCAGTCATACATCAAAACTGTAAGTGAGGGGAGGGAAGCTAAACCAACAAGTTGGTTGAGTCTTGAAATGCCCTACTGACATTTATCAATGCATACAAAAAAATAAAAATTTGAATTTAAACAAATTGGAATCACCACTATTAAATCTAAAAATAAAGCACTTTGGAAAGAAACAGTTATGAAACAGTGAAATTAATAAAGTCTATAAGGAAATGTCAGCAAACGCTCATCTCTAATGTGAATAAAGAATTGTTTATGTTTAAGAGTGCATGCAAGGACTCACTTGGCCAGCTGCTTCTCTGCATCAGCACAGAGCTCCAGCAATCCCATGAGCACCGCGGACACGTCCATGTATGGCTCCCACACGGTGAAGCCTCTACCGATCAGATCGATGGCAGTGCGGCGGATTGTGCTGTGTGGTGGCAGCTTTTGGCTGGGGGGCTGCAGCAACAGGAAGGTCAATGCTTTACCTGAGATAGTAAAACATTGAAAATTATTATTTCATCAGTGAATAACATGAGTTAATATTCCAGTAAAGGCAACAGGCCATGTTATTTGACTTAGATGAGTAAAAAGCATGTCGTTAGAGTGTCTGGCACACAACCGAGAGGTTCTTGGTTTGATTCTCGGTTCTGGCTTTCCTGTTTGGAGATTGTATGTTTCTCCTGGTACTGGTAACATGCATGTTAGGTTCTAGACTAAAAAAAGCATTTTTTTTGGCCTATTTTTTTATTTTTATTTTGAAACTACTAATATTGTACACAACGTTTAAAACCGCCAACAAATCTGAAACTATTGAAAAATGTAGTGTTTTCACCAAGCATCCATTATATGTGGAGAGTGTGGCAGCAGTACTGCCATTATCTTTGAGTCAAAGGGACATTACTCCAAAAACGAACATTTTATAATTGATAAATGACAAATTACCTAAGATTAAATTGATGTGCGAGTAGAAATATAACATGCTCACACAGGATGAAGCAACTGAGTGAGATGGAGATTATTTCATAGCTGACCTGACATTTGAGCCAGTCTCTGTGGGGACGCACTGACCATTAAGGTTCCAAAAAATATCCCCTAACCTTCAATAACGTCCTCCTCCCCCAAGCACACATAACACACCCCATTGGCTATCTCCCAGGTGACTGTCTGTCGATCTCACCCAGTGAAGCAGAGCCCTGGCAAAGTGATATAGAGGGGATGTAGACAAAACGTGGCAGCTCAAACACCAGAAGCTGGTTTTATAGTGCTGGTAAATGTTAACAGAAAACAGAGTAAAATACCAACATAAAAAACTTTTCTAACTTGAGAAGGCAAGATAATTCCGCAGAGGGGCCAAAGCCACTGCTGCTATCGTCGTCAAGACAGTAATTTCACTTAAACCAGTGGTTTTATCAATATAATAACTGGGACACTCTAAATATGTGAACAGATATATCTTCACGTGATTACACATGGTCACAGATCAGGTTGGTTTTAATCCATGCTTTCAGAGGCTTTTTACATGTCATAAAGATGGGAGATTCTCTGAATGAGAGTGGTAGGCTGTTCCAAAGCTCGCTACCTTCATACGACATGACATTTTGTCCAAATTCAGTCCATCTAAAAGGCAGTTCACAATCATCTCTTGAGGGGCTCTGATATTTCAAGTTTTAAAGAAGTTAGTTATTTTCTGCTTGATGAAGTCATTCAGTGGCGGATGTGCTAGTCCACCCAAAACTTTGTATGTTGTGCATGCAATTTTTAATATTGACATTTTTTAAAAACTGAGCAGGTTGTACTTTGAAAGGATGTTGTACTGAGGCTGAGAGAAGGATTTTCTTTCAAGATTTTCAAGGCTTTTGTGGATCGGGGGAGTGAAGAATCATTTAATGTAAAATGGGTCATTTAGTTTCAAGATATAATCCGCGATTTCTGGCGACCCCTAATGCTGGAATTCAGCATTACAACAAAGATATGACGTAGGCTAAATGCTAGTCCGGCCTCCTCCTCCTCCTTCCAAACGTGCATGCTTTTTCCTCTCTCTATGGTTCAGTCGACCTGCATGCTGTCAAAATATAGGCCTGCCCATTCGCAGGTAAAATACGTCATTTTACTGAAAATTCAGGCATTTTAGAGCACCACCAAGTGATGCAGCGCGGGAATGTATAGGATAGTCACTAAATATAAAAAAAATAATATTGAAAAATATAGATGTGTCAGAAGCTAATGGGCATTCTGTCGTTTACTCTTGTAGTGGCTTGGGTGAACATGACTTTATTATTTTTTTTTTTTAAAACAAAAAACAGTTGTTGATTCTAGATTTAAGTATGAATTACTTCAAAAATGGATGTAACTGTTATGATACACAGAACCAATGTAATCAGCTGTATGTCCTGGCATTCCATCATAAACCTGACCTAAATGGCAGAGGACCTTCCTTATTGGTTTACATCCATACACAGGCCGTGGGGATATATGGTAAGCAAAGATATAGCTGGACAGAAACCACATTTGCAGTGCTCAGTTCAACAGTTATATCATACCTCATTACTGATACGTACAACCTTAACAGCTTTTGTCCTCTTGTTGTGCTCATGTTGATGAGAATGTTAGACAGCAGCATGAAGATTGTCAGCAGTGTTACATTAAGCATGATGTTAAGACTGCTGAGGCTAAATAAATATTTCATAGAAGAGGGCTAAAATTCTAAATCAGTGGTGTAAAGTAGAAATAACCTAACTTTTCTCAATGACTGATTTAATTAATTCCAATACTGACTAAACTAAATTACTCATACATCAAGTAGGCATTTTGATACTGAAAAATATTAAAAAGGCTGTGATTGTGACCACAAATCTCCTGAATTACTTTGAAACTTACTTCTGTACTGTAATAATTGAGGGTATATTCAACATCATGGGAGTATAATTATGTTTCTTTGAAATGCAGAACTTTGATCCAATAGTGAGAATTTGCCTTTTCTGATGCATTTTTGTTCAGTTCCTACAACTAAACTCAAAATCCTCATCAATGAATCATTCTGCAAATGTATTCTGAAGTCACCCTACTTTCACAGAAATATTAATTTTAAATTCCTTTGAAACGTGTATCTTAAACCGGGCTTCTTTATTGAGCCATTCCTGGTCATTAACATTTAATTCAGCCAGCCACAATTTATGACTATTTTGGATTCACATGGCAAAAAACATGGAAATGTTATAGTAGTAGCTAATAACCTCTTAGTTATTTGTTGATAACAGGCAAGATGAAGACTAGCCTAATCTTGCAATACATAATTAAATAATTGTGAAACAACAAAACCAAAACTAATAAGCTCTTTAAACAACGAGCAATTTTGTTCAATGCCCATGTAGTTTGTGTGTTAAATATGCAAACATTCATTTGCTAACTTAATTGTTCTCCTGCTACTGACAGGAAATCAATGTGAACTCCAGAGAGCGATTAGTTTCACATAAACCGATAACCAGTATATAAACTGGATGGTTGACAGTGTGTGAGGCCTTGGGGGTAGGAGCACAACGTGGAGGTCATGGAGCAAAAGATCACTGGTCAAAGTCAAATCCCTGATGTGAATACGTATGCGGATGCTCTCCTCATAGTGAAACAGAAGAACCCACCATGCCACCACAAACATAGTAGAATAACATGATGTGATTGATGAAGGTGGTGGGTGGGCGGGGTCTATGTTTGTATCTACATGTACATAGCTGCAGAAAGTTTAATCTGATATTCACTTTGCAGCCTTTTTTGTTGAAACAAACAACAAAGAAGACTAGAGGCTCAATTAGAGCTTGTCTCCTGACATCAGTGTAGAAAAGGTGAGAGTAGTATACACAGGTCCATTTCTCTCAGTGGACATCTTTATTTAAAGAAAGGCTCTAGATTCAAATGACTTAATATCTATTGACAAAGCATCAGTTGGCCATTAATGGGCTGTTCGTTAGGGTAATAAACATGTCACATTAACACCAAGAGGGTAATTAGAGCAGGGGTTTGGTAGGAGGAAACAAAGGGAGGGAGGAAAGAGTGAAAGAAGAGACTGAAATAGCAACAGATTGGTACATTTTAATTTACAGGGCCAACTCAACTGCCTACACAACAGGGTTTTAACTTTTTTTCCTCCACCTGCCACCCTCTCTTTGTCTGTTTTACTTGAGCGAAGGTAAATCAATGTTAAGGACTTAGTGGATTAAGGCTGGATCAGAATGCCTGCAAGGAGTGAAGGTCTTGTCTTTTTATTCATGTATAACGCTTCATCCTCAAATGTTATGACATACATACGACAAGTGTACACCTGATGAAAACTGTTGCATATTTTTTTTAATGTGTTTTAAATGATCAGAATTAGACAAGATGAGCTAAAAATTCATTTCAGTTATATGTAACAATATGATCTCAAATTACTGATATGCAATTTAAATGATTAAAATATACTTTTACAGTATTTTGTAAATGTATTTTTATTTTTTATGGACTGTGTTGTACACCCCCACCCCTCCCACTGTCCCCCCCAAAAAAACACTCAATTTCCAATCAGCTCTCATGAATGTTTCAAAATGCCACCATTCATGATGAATGGACCCCTGCAGGGACTTGCAGTATTTTGACATTTACGGCAGAGATATTTGTCCAGAGAAAGAACACAATAGACAGTTTGTCTCTTGTATCCCATCCAACCATTCCTTTGTCATCATCTGTCCGTCGTTCTTTCCATCCTATACATTTCTTCTCCCACCATATGAAAACATAAATCTATACACTGCTGTGTAAACTACTGTACCCGCCTTCTCGCTGGGTAGACAGCTCTCATTTATCACATACACACACACACACACACACACACACACACACACACACACACACACACACACACACACACGCACACCACTGTATGTCAACAACACCAATCCATCTTTCAATTTCATGACAGAGACAGGTGAAGTAGGAGATTGGGTGGACAGAGAGAGAAAAACAACAGACTGAATGAGAATAGGCTGAAGGACAGACAGAAAGAATGAGGCTAAAACTATCGATGAGCCCTTAAGAAAAATCTAGAAACAACATTTTCACATGCATTCACAGTTTTCTGTAACTATTTTTGAGAGGAATTTACTGGAATTTGATTGGAAACATGGACATTCTCTGGGAGGAGACAACTTTACTACTCTAAAATTACGTTTACTCTGTGACGATTTGTCGCCAATCACGTTTTAGGCTTTAGGAGGAGTCAGAGGAGCATGAAATTCGTCCATCACTGCAGTAAAAGGGGCTGACTTATGAAACGACCCCACAGTGGATGAGCGGATCCCTTAGCTTGCTAGCTCGTTAGCTCCTGGACTAGGCAGCGTAATAAATTGTTAACTTTCCCTTAAGTGCTTCTGTTGTGTGGATGGACACGTAGTGCATGGAGCAAGTTTTGCGGAGCATTGGACGGAGCCAATGCCGGTCTGCCGCTGGTCCAATAACTATTAGTGTAGCTGCTAGTAGCAGGCCACTTCACAGTAGAGCACCGTCCAAGTCGCCGGTGGCTCGCTGCGGCTTGTAGGCGTAGCTTCATAGCTAAATGCTCAATGTAGTGGTGGTAGAAATGGGTCAAGCTATGATTACTAAGTAACTTGAAATACTGGCGAATAGCATTAGACGGCACTCGTTAGTTACAATGGGCTAAAAAAGTATTTAGTCAGCCACCAATTGTGCAAGTTCTCCCACTTAAAAAGATGGGAGAGGCCTGTCATTTTTATCATAGGTATAGCTCACCTACGAGAGACAAAATGAGAAGTAAATAAATAATTTTAAAAAAAAAATCCAGAAAATCACATTTATTTTCAATTTATTTATTTATTTATTTTCAATTTATTAGCAAATTATGGTGCAAAATAAGCATTTGGTCAATAACAAAAGTTCATCTCAATACTTTGTTATATACCCTTTGTTGGCAATGACAGGTCAAACATTTTCTGTAAGTCTTCACAAAGTTTTCACACACTGTTGTTGGTATTTTGTCCCATTCCTCCATGCAGATCTTCTCGAGAGCAGTGACGTTTTGGGGCTGTCACTGGGCAACACAGACTTTCAATTCCCTCCAAAGATTTTCTATGGGGTTGAGATCTGCAGACTGGCTAGGCCACTCTAGGACCTTGAAATGCTCCTTACGAAGCCACTCCTTCACTAGGTCCCCCCGTGTGGTTCTGGGATTTTTGCTCACCGTTCTTGTGATCATTTTGACCCCACGGGGTGAATCTTGCATTGAGCCCCAGATCGAGGGAGCTTATCAGTGGTCTTGTATGTCTTCCATTTTCTAATAATTGCCCCCACAGTTGATTTCTTCACAGCAAGCTGCTTACCTACTGCAGATTCAGTCTTCCCAGCCTGGTGCAGGTCTACAATTTTTGTTTCTGGTGTCTTTTGACAGCTCTTTACTCTTGGCCATAGTGGAGTTTGGCGTATGACTGTTTGAGGACGGGTATCTTTTATACTGATAACGAGTTCAAATAGGTTCCATTAATACAGGTAACGAGTGGAGGACAGAGGAGCCTCTTAAAGAAGTTACAGGTCTGTGAGAGCCAGAAATCTTGCTTTTTTTTTTTTTTAGCTGTCCAAATACTTATTTTCCACCATAATTTGCTAATAAATTCTTTAAAAATCAGAAAATGTCATTTTCTGGATTTTTTCTTCTTCTCATTTTGTCTCTCATAGGTGAAGTGTACCTATGATGAAAATTACAGGCCTCTCATCTTTTTAAGTGGGAGAAATGACTAAATACTTTTTTGCCCCACTATATATAGTCGGGGAGGACCTCATGCCTGAAAGTATACGCCGCAGCCCTCTTTTGTCACAGGGCTAGAAAATTCAGCCAGCTGAGATGGTGAAGGGTTTTAAGCTATATCTCAACAATTCAGTAATAAATCGTTCTTATTCTTTGCACGTTTTCCACACTTACCTTCAAACACAATGTATTCAGAAACAAAACACGAAAATAAGTGCGACTTTAATTGATTTAAATTTACTTCAACTACTGAATGTGCAGCTTTGGTAAGTGAGGGAGAACCAGTAAAGGGGGCGGGGGAGCGGAAAGACTGGCTTGAGCAGTAATTTGGGCATTTTTTCAGGCCACATTACCAAAGTGGAAGGAGAGTGGGGAAGTTTTTCTAGTGGACACTAAGAGGCCCATGATTATTTTCTAAATATTTGCAGAACTAGATACGGTGGTAGGCCCCGAACAACAGGTTTCCCCTTTGATCAAGTTGTGCACGTTAGCGGTAAGCACATCGAGAGAGAGAGGATTTTTTTTCTCTGGCTGGAAATACCGTCACGCGCCAGTGGATGCCTTCACCCAGTCCATGCTCCTGTGAGTTCGTTCAGGTAAGCTAACCACTGTGTCCACTATGGATCACAGCCTATCAGTGAGCAGACAGGCACAGTCTCTGGGAGGATGCCCCCAGAGACAACCAATCCTAACTCAGGAGTAGCAGGATGGAAGAGCAGCTCTACTTAGTGTAGGTTTGTTGCCCACTGAGGTCCAAGCGCCATAGGCACAGTGTGGCACAGGCTCAGATCAATCTGTGTGCGTGTGTTTATTGCCAAGCTCGTTAAAGTGTCAAGCTTGGCAGATTAAAATCACTCTCTTTTCTCCCCCTCGCCTTTAATCCATCTGTGATTTTGTTACATTTGTTCTGTATTTCTGACGAAACTGTTATCGTATCATATAAAAGGAGCTGTTCGACGTTCGACCAGCATCCCTGGTTGGATTATGGTTGAATTTTTGTGCTATTGTAAATAATTAAATAATAATAATAATAAAACAATAATTAAATAATGATTTCTTTAACACTGGAAAAAAACAGTGCCACATTTTAGCTAATTAAAGAAGTGTCCCAGTTGAGTGAAAACGTGAGTGGAAGATGGTATCACCAGCGATAAAGCTTTAACTGCTAACTGAATCTTTGCTCAATTTATCACAGGAACTGGGTCCATCTTAGCACATAAGTTGTATTTTAAGGTCCAAGCTCCAATTCAATATAAACAATTCTTACAAACTCCAGCTAAACTTTGGATTTGATGCACCACACAGCTCTATGAGAATGGTAACTTTCAAGGAGGGAAAAGGCATAATATTACAACGGTTTATCCCTACACTCATGTTTGTGGTTTCAGTTACTTACATGTGTGTCTTGCAAGGGAATAGTTTGAGGAACCGCCACTTGTTGGTCCAAAGCCTTCAGGGACCTGTCCGCCGGCTCGAGTACGTGCTGCACCTTTTGGAGGTTCAATCTCGGCCCCAAACTCAGCCCCGATGACACCCAGCAGCACAATGGCAGTGGCCTGTTTCCGCCGCTCCTCATATGAATTTGAGATCTTCTTGGCATTCGGTGGAAGGTTTGAGAGGCAGCCTTGTAAAGAGAGACAAATGGAACTTAATTGAGTTTCTGGGCAAACGTAGCCTTTCTTAAATTTAGCAGAACTCTTCAATGTTTTGACTTCAATTTATATATTACATAGATGCATTTTGTTTCTTGGGGACTACAGAGGAGTTATATGTAAACTGCTTGTGGTGAATCTTTATCTTTCTGAAAACAGTCTCACTGTAAAACAGTACAGTGTTCCCTCGTTTTTCGCAGTTAATGGGTACCATAACCCCCCCGCGAAAGGTGAAAAACCGCAAAGTAGGATTAACACCCCCCCCCCCCCCCCCCCAGGGATTTTCGTGGATGCGGGGTACCAGAATGTTTGAAATATGTAAACAGTATTTATACTTTACATATATGAGACAAAGATTATACCAGTACACATTTACTTAAATCTTTAATTCTAAAACCTTATACAGTAATTAATATTTATTATACAGTAATTAACATACATCAACATTGCCTTCTGAGAGGCAAATACAGGCCATACAGAGGCACGCTTCTGAGGCCGTATCTTTCTTGAAAATTTTCAAACCAGCTTTTGCTGGCTGAAAAGCCTCGTCCTCGATGAGGCGAATCACTCCTGGCAGCGCTAGTACTGGCTTGAGGTTCCGCAGCACCTTCTTCAGCCTCTTCCTTGTCGTCACCGGGCAAGATTTAGTCGTAGAAAGCATTGGCCTTTGTCCTGCTAATATTAGTGTCCAAACTCACAGTCTTTTCCCTGCAATCAGCAATCCACAATGCCAATGTGGCTTCCATTTTCACAATTCTCTTATTACGTGAAGTTACCACACATTTCGCTTCCTTATTAAAGGTTATTGAAGCAGTTTTGCGGATGTTTGCTTCCTCTTCTTTATATACCGCACTGTAGATTCATTAACGCCATAATGGTGTGCCACAGATGCATAACTTCTGCCCTCTTTGATCAAATCTAAAAGTTTCACTTTTTCTCTGATGGTCATCTTCTTCTTCCTCTTGGGCGCCCCGGAGGAAGCTTTCGCAGGGGCACAGCGCTTCGGCGGCATTGTAAGGGCTTGGTTAACTAATCAAAAAAATGATGGCTTAAACCAAAAAGGTTATTGCGAACACAACAGCGTGGACGAGACTGGCGAGACACAACAAAGGAAGATGCTGGGTGAGGCTGCGATGATGTGCAGCCAATCAGCTCACAGGATAAATCCACTCGTGCTCTCATTGGTCGATGTCGCGCCGGGAACCAATCACGCGCCTTGTATGAGTGCCCGTACAGTACAGGCATGTACAAAGCCTCTGAGTCAACTCATCTCTTTTTTTGGCATGTAGGGAAACCTTCTCTTGCGCGCATCAACATGAAACAACGCGTCTTTCCACAATATGGCTGCAGATATGGCTGTATTTTTTATTTTTTTTGTAATGAATATTTTGGAAAAACCCGCGAAGCACTTTAGCCGCAAAACGTGAAGCGCGAAGTGGCGAGAGAACACCGTATAAAGAATATATAATGACAAATCTGCTCCGTGTACTCACAATGTACATGTTCATTAACAAGACTGAACTAATCAGTTTCAGCAAAATTTAAAAATATAAATATTTTATATTCGACAAATGCTTGAAATCTGCCTTTACTTTTCATTTTTGATTAATAAACATTCATTTACATAATAAAACCATAAAGCCGCAACTAAAGGACCATTGTTAACATTTTCAAATTCTTCTCGATATGAAATATGTTAAAAATAATAATCTGCAGGCCTGTGAATCAGCATGACGCTGATAATAGATTAAGGGGCACACTTCTATTTGCAAGGCATTATCCATTATTTATACCCATCAAATGGAGGCACACACATTGTTCGAATGAAAGCCTTTTGTTACAGTGCATAATCTGCATACATGTTTATACAGTAATTTATTTTATTTTTATTTTATTTTTAGAACTGTGTAAGCGTTTTTGGATGCGTACGATTGGGGACATTTTTGCAATTTCTGTCTTGAATATTTGTGTCCCTATATCATTCACAAACACCTAAAAAAAAAAAACAAAAAAAAAAAACGTGTGCATGTGCGTAAAGTATATAACAGAGCCTGCACAGCGGGGAACTGCAGCAGCCTCGTATGTGTGACAAAATCACAGTGGGAGGTGAGCGCTTTTGCAAAGCTCAAATGCCCAATAAAGGCAACATATAAATTATGTGTGTGTGTGTGTGCGTGCGTCTGTATGGACTTGCTTATTACCACTAACACATCTGATTTTAATGTCTGATTTTCTCTGTCTTTGGATGAGTGAGCAAGTCACTGCAACAAATTTGTGTTGCAGAGAACAAAGCGCCTGCTAACCACACCCACCCACCCACACCCCACCCTCCCTCCTACACTATCAGCAGGAGGTTGTAAAATGAACATACAAAGAGAGGTACCCACTGTTTACGGTCTTGCTCTTCACCTTCCTGGATTTGTTGCATTATTCTGGAAACTATTTATTATACGGCTTGGAGATTATAATATACAGGAGCTTCTAATTTCTTTAAACTGATAAAACAAGAAACACAAAGCATTTTAAATTGTAGACGTGGCAAGCTATAAAACCAAAAGTATCCAGAGTGCGGGAGAAATGGTTTACCTCACCTATGAGAGACAAAATGAGGGGGGGGGGGGGGGAGAAAAAAAGAAAGAAAGAAAGAAAATAAAGAAAATCACATCGTCTGATTTAAAAAAAATTATAATTAGCAAATTATGGTGGAAAACAGGTATTTGGTCACCAACAAACAAGCAAGATTTCTGGCTCTCACAGACCTGTAACTTCTTCTTTAAGAGGCTCCTCTGTCCTCCACTCGTTACCTGTATTAATGGCGCCTGTTTGAACCTGTCAGGATAAAATATACCTGTCCAAAACCTCAGTCAGTCACACTCCAAACTCCACTATAGCCAAGACCAAAGAACTGTCAAAGCACACCAGAAACAAAATTGTAGACCTGCACCAGGCTGGTAAGACTGAATCTACAATAGGTAAGCAGCTTGGTGTGAAGAAATCAACTATGGGAGCAATTATTAGAAAATGGAAGACATACAAGACCAATGATAATCTCCCTCGATCTGGGGCTCCACGCAAGATCTCACCCCGTGTGGTCAAAATGATCACAAGAACGGTGAGCAAAAATCCCAGAACCACACGGGGGGGCCTAGTGAATGACATGCAGAGAGCTGGGACCAACGTAACAAAGACTACCATCAGTAACACACTACGCCGCCAGGTACTCAAATCGTGCAGTACCAGACATGTCCCCCTGCTTAAGCCAGTACATGTCTGTCTGAAGTTTGCTAGAGAGCATTTGGATGATCCAGAAGAGGATTGGGAGAATGTCATATGGTCAGACGAAACCAAAGTTTTTGGTAAAAACTCAATTTGTCGTGTTTGGAGGAGAAAGAATGCCGAGTTGCATCCAAAGAACACCATACCTGCTGTGAAGCACGGGGGTGGAAACATCATGTTTTGGGGCTGTTTTTCTGCAAAAGGGACCAGGACGACTGATCCGTGTAAAGGAAAGAATGAATGGGGTCATGTATCATGAGATTAGGAGTGAAAACCTCCTTCCATCGGCAATGGCTCTGAAGATGAAACATGGCAGAATGACAATGATCCCAAACACACCGCCCGGGCATTGAAGGAGTGGCTTCGTAAGAAGCATTTCAAGGTCCTGGGGTGGCCTAGCCAGTTTCCAGATTTCAACCCCATCAGAAAATCTTTGGAGGGAGTTGAAAGTCGGTGTTGCCCAGCGACAGCCCCAAGACATCACTGCTCTAGATGAGATCTGCATGGCGGAATGGGCCAAAATACCAGCAAGAGTGTGTGAAAACCTTGTGAAGACTTACAGAAAAGATTTGACCTGTCATTGCCCACAAGGGGTATATAACAAAGTATTGAGATTAACTTTTCTTATTGACGAAATACTTATTTTCCACCAGAATGTGCTAATAAATTCTTTAAAAATCAGACAATGTGAGTTTCTGGATTTTATCCCCCTCATTTTCTCTCTCACTTGTGAGGTATACCTATGATGAAAATTACAGGCCTCTCTCATGTTTTTAAGCGGGAAAATTTGCACAATTGGTGGCTGACTAAATACTTTTTTTGCCCCACTGTATTTTATTCATATTTCAGTTTCAACTATAAGATTTAATTGAATGGATTTTATTAAATAAATCCGTCTCTCATCAAGCCTTGTCAGTGCATTACACGAAAAATCTTATTTTCCTCCCTACTAGTGCAGTTGTGACTTTACTGTCATAATCGCCCTCGGTACAATAGAAAACATGCATTTGTTCACTGGCAAGTGTGTGTTCAGTAGCAAAAGAAACCAAGCCAATTAATTGAATGTTACACTATCACGGGATGACTGTGAGCAGGGCATCGAGTAAGAATCTGTAGCACATCAGAGGCCCAAAATTAAAATATATCAACCACTCCACACCAGGGTGGGATGCTAATACACAACTAGAAATGCAAACAACGGTAAAATTATCAATCAAACATTATCTCTTTGAGGCAGAATTTTTGATACAGCTCCAATGATAGTTATACATTATATTACCATGTTGACATCAAGTATTGATATTAACACACATTTGAATTGGATGGAAGTAAAACTGTGACGTGTGTTCCCCTGGGATTACCCCGATGGCATATAATTTTAAAACCAATCTGTGTTATCATTCTAAAATGAACTGACAAATTGTTATTTACAGAAAAGTTCAAAGAACATTCAACTATGGATGGTAACAGAATTAATGATGTTGATCGACCAATACCATAAACCGGCTTGACATGGTAATTAAGAGAATTTGTTGACCTTAATTACAAGACATTGTATTTATCCAAATGATTATAAATAATGAAAAAAAAAACACAATTTGCTGAAATTAAATTCCATGAGGACAAAACTCTTCATACAAATACACTAAATGAATATTGAAATAAGAAACATCAAAGAAATTAAAATGGCCATCTAAAAGATGTGGTTCATTTAAATGTGGGTGAGTAGTCATTTGACCACTGTTTGTAAGTTACTCAATTTTTCAGACCCTCAGAACCCCCTTCCCCCATATTTTCATACTATATCCTGGTGCTCTTTATAATGAGATTGCTCAAGGCCAGCTGTCATTTGGAAGAAGGCCCAGTGGCTGGCTCTGATAAATGGATTACAGATGGCATCCATTCCCTGGGCCAGACTGGGCCAGTAGATAACAGAATTAGAGATAGACTTCCAACCGGAATCACAAAAAAGTTCTGATTTACACAAACAAAAAAAAGTTATGGCAGCACCAGAAAAACAAAAATCTGATAAGTTTATCATAAAGGTTTCATAACACAATATATTTCAAGGTATGGTAAATTAAAGAAAACATGACATTGGCTTGATTAGACTGAAGTCTCCCCTTCACTTACAACGTACAGTTTTGACTTGTCTTTTATGATGTGCTGAAAATCTCCCCTGAAAATGTCCCCTGACTGACCAGCTGCAAATTTGATTTCATTACATTAAGTTTTACGATGCAATCAAAATATAACATGTACGGCGGATGACTAATTATTGACAGTCAGACTTTTATTTTTAAAACTTCAATGAGATTCAAAACTTTACAGTTGTGTCTATGGTGACCATAAAAAGAAAAAAAAAAAAGAAAAAAATGATAACGTAAAAGCTTTTTTTTTAGACTGGCAGAGGCTCTGAACTTCACTTATGAAATGAGATGTCTGCGGACAGTCGTCGGGTGAATCACATGCTACCTGTGGCCTCTCCGTCCGTGTGGAAGGAATGATTGATTTTTGAAGGCCATCGATCTCCTTCCTTCACGACCAAAAGATCTATCATAATGACATTGTATCTAAATCCTATTTGTTGGTCAACCTGCTCCCAAACTTAACCCAATAAAGTAAAGAGGGGCACGAATACGCTCTCCTCTCCGTTTGGCTAAGTCGTCAACGAGAGAGGGATTGGAATTTAAAAAAACAAACAAAACAAAAAAACCAAAAACAAAAGCTATTTAGCTAAAAAAAAAACATTATCCTGAAGAGAAAGATAATTATTTAATGCAACAATATTTAAGGTCAGACGGACGGAGAACGTGAGGGAGAAAGGGCAAGGATGGATGGGTTAATGAAATTCCAGGAAAGGCTGGGATGGGGATTTCAAATATATTTGAAAAAAAAATAGTTAATTTTGTGCTATTGTATAACAAATACTGAAATTTACTTTAAGACATCCATTCATGACTTCACATTTAAAATGCGCACAAATTAATCTTTAATATCAATTTGTTCCCAAGTTAATGCAATTCAGTTATACTTTTCTTCCGGGGTCAAATTGAGAGGGCAGCCTCAGCAGGCAAAGCCAGACTTCCTTCTCCCTTCATCCAGCTCTTCAGTCTCTCCAGCACCTCCTTGGTCTTCCCCTGGTCCTCTTCGCAGTGGCACATGACCTATACACCTCACAAGGGAGGCGTCCAGGAGGCATATCCTAACCAGACACCCGAGTCATTTCTTCTGGCTCCTCTTGATGCGGAGAAGCAGGAGCTCTACACTCAGTCCCTCCTGGATGAGCTTCTCTAAGTGAGACCACGGACAAGCTACCGAGGAAACTGAATCCGGCCGTTTGTATCTGTGATCTTGTTTTTTTGTTCACTACCTACAGCAGCGCCCAGTCGTCACTATAAACAGTGTTGATTGTGCACATAGTCTCTCCAGCATGTCTTGGCTCATCCCCGGGGTCTCCCTCCCAGTGGGACGTGCCCAGAACACCTCACCAGGGAGGCGGTCAGGAGGTGTCCAAATCAGATGCCCGACCCACCTCATCTGGCTCCTCTCAATGCAGAGGAGCAGCGGCTCTACTCTGAGCCCCTCCGGGATGATGAGCTTCTCACCCTCTCTCTGCGGAGGAAACTCATTTCGGCCGCTTGTATTCGGATCTTGTTCTTTCACTCATGACCCACAGCTCGTGACCATAGGTGAGGGTAGGAACGTAGATCGAGTGGTACATTGAGAGCTTCGCCTTTCGGCTTAGCTCCTCCTTTAACACAACGGACCGATACAAAGTCCGCATCACTGCAGAAACTGCACCAATCCGCCTGTCGATCTGTTCCATTCTTCCCTCACTCGTGAACAGGACCACAAGATACTTGAACTCCTCCACTTGGGGGAGGATCTCATCCCCGACGCGCAGAGGGCATTCCACCCTTTTCCGACTTAGGACCATGGTCTCAGACTTGGAGGTGCTGATTTTCATCCCAACCGCTTCACACTCGGTTGCGAACCACTCCAGTGAGAGCTGGAGATCACGGCTTGATGAAGCCAACAGGACCACATTGTCTGCAAAAAGCAGAGATGCAATACTGAGGTCACCAAACCGGACCTTGCACACCAGGTCGGGCTCCTTCCCTGCCAGAGAGGTGACATTTCACGTCCCTAGAGCCAGCTTCTTTGGGGTTCGGATCGCCAAGGTCCCTGCCTTTGGTCACCGCCCAGCTCACAATGCACCCGACTCCTATGGCCCCTCCCACAGGCGGTGAGCCCATGGGAAGGGGGACCCACGTTACCCCATGGGTGCAGGCGTGGCCACCAGGCGCTCGCCTTCGAGCCCCACCTCCAGACCTGGCTCCAGAGGGGGGCCCCGATGACCCGCGTCCAGGTAAGGGCAAACTGAGTCCATTTTTTGTCGTCATCATAAGGGGTCTTTGAGTCGTGCTTTGTCTGGTCTCTCACCTCGGACCCGTTTGTCATGGGTGACCCTGTCAGGGGCACAAAGCCCCAGACAACTTAGCTCCTAGGATCATTGCGACACACAAACCCCTCCACAACGATAAGGTGACTGCTCAAGAAGGGGCCATTAGAAACTAATTACTGCAAAACATAATGGCATTGGTTACAGGCACATATCTAAGCTTCTGAATGTTCCAAGTGAGCATGATTGGGGCCATAATACGTAAGTGCAAACCCAATCATACCACCATAAATTTGCCTCGATCAGGTGCCCTCCAAGATTTCTGACAGAGGAGTGCAAAGAATAATCAGACGACTTGTTCAAGAGCCAAGGACCACCTGTGGAGAGCTTTAAATAGACCTCGAATTAGCAGGTACTGTTGTCACAAGGAAAACAGTGAGTGCACTCCACCGCCATGGTCTGTATGCACGCTCACCACCAAAGACCACATTTCTGGAAAAAAAGCATGTCAAAGCTGGTTTAAAGTTTGCTGAACAACATTTGGATAAGCCAGTTAAACACTGGGAGAATATAGTCTGGTCTGATGAGAGCAAAATTGAACTGTTTGGATGCCATAATGCACACCAAGTTTGGAGGAGAAATGGCACTGCACATCACCCGAAAAACACCTTACCAACAGTGAAGTTCGGAGGTGGGAACACAATGGTGTGGGACTGCTTTTCAGCAAACAGCGCTGGTAAACTTCACATTACTGAAGGAAGGATGAATGGGCAAATGTACAGAGATATTATTGAAAAAAATATGCTGCCATCTACGAGGATGATGAAAATCAAATGAGGGTGGACATTCCAGCAGGATAATGATCCAAAACAGCCTGCCAAGGAAACTCTCAATTTGGTTTCAAAGAAGGAAAAAAAAGCTCATAGAATGGCCCAGCCAATCATCTGACTTGAATCCAATTCAAAATCTTTGGAAAGAACTCAAACTTAAGGTCCATAAAAGAAGCCCACGGAACCTTCAAGATTTGAAGACTGCTTGTGTGGAGGAATGGGCCAAAATCACACCAGAGCAATGCATGACTCGTGTCTCCATACAGGAGGCATATTGAAGCTGTCATTGCAAACAAAGGCTTTTGTACAAAGTACTAAATAAATACCAGTTGGCATGTTCAATACTTTTTTACTGTCATTTCACATGATTACAGACAACTTAATTTCTGATCTCATTTTTTCAACTTTCTTTGTATGTATGGATTACTTTGGTTGTTCCTAACATCTGGTGAAATTTTCATGTCAATAACACCTTTGTAAATATATTTAGTGAGGAAAATGGTGAGGTGTTAAATACTTATTTCAGCCGCCGTATAGGATGAGCACATTAGTCCAATAACAAGCAACACTCGGATTCAGGTCTGGGGGGCCGTTCCTCCCAATCACGCTCTTCCAAGTCTCACCGTCATTGCCAACGTGAGCACTGAAGTAACCCAGCAGAACGAGGGAGGCCCCAATGAGAGCTTTCCCCAGCACCCCTTCCAAGGACTCCAAAAAACGTGGATGTCAATGTCAGTGTCATGTCAATAGCACCTTTGGAAATGTATTTGAGAAAATGGTAACGTCTTAAATACTTATTTCTGCCGCTGTATTGACCATAATGAACATCATGTTCAAGTAAAAGGGTGCCAATATGTGCTTTTGGCACTAGGACACCCGAGGCCGCAATATGATAATCGACATTGTGGTCGTGTCCTTGGACTTGTGGCTACATGTCTTGGAAACTCTGGTATGGAGAGGGGTGGAGCGTCAACTGATCACCACCTGCTGGTGTCTTGGCTAGGATGGTGGAATGCCTACCTGGCAGACCCAAATACATTGTGAGGGTCTGCAGGGATTGCTGGTACACACCCGTCAGGAGGAGTTTCAACTCTCACCACCCAGGTCATCAACTTCAGTCACCACCCACTTCACATGTCACCCAAACCCTTTGGCCCCTCCCACAGGTGGTGAGCCCATGGGAAGGGGGACCTGTCTTGCCTCTTTGGGCTGTGCCTGGCCGGGCGCATTGGGTGCTCGACCACCGTCAAGCCTGCATCTCCGCGCCTGGCTCTACATGGGGGCCCGGTGACCCACATGCAGGCAAGGAAAATCTTTAATAATTATTAGTCATCATAGTAGGTTCTGAACCATAGCTGGTTATGGACCATGCTTTGTCTGGTCACTGGGTGACCCTACCACAGGCATAAAGCCTCCAAAAGCTCCTCAAAACATTGGGAGACACAAAGCCCTCCCCCGGTAAGGTGGAGCAGTAAGGAGGGGCAATTCAGTTATATTGGACCAACGGAAAATATTCATGGAATGTTGCGTAAAATGTACCTGTGTTAGAAAAGAACAGACAATTTATGGACATATGATGATACAACTGAACTATCTTCCTTTTTTGGGAATCCTGAAGGGGAACTCATACTAACACGCTTCCCAAACCCCACTTCAAAAGCAGTAACCCTATCAACCTCCAATCCTAAACCATGGCTCTGCATCCTTTGGTAATCAATAGAAGGCTGGTAAAACTTGATCACTCGGGACTCAGGGAAGGGGATCAATATCAGCAGGAAACTGATGTGAGAATGAAAGCAGGGAGGAGGCAAAAGTAAACAGTAGACAGAAAAGTCTGTGGAAAATATTCTAGAAAAGAAAATACAATCTTTAAACAAAAGTGTGCTTGTGCTAAGGGATAAATGGGTGGTCAGTGGTCAAGGATACACGTCATCCTTAGATTGAATGTCAGGAGACAGTAAAGCTTGGGAAATAATTCAAAACACAATTATAATAATCATTTTAAAAAAAAAAAGCGCCACAGGAAAAACAATTGGAAATACTGAAATGGTTACTACCCTTCGAAACTGCCTCGGTCAGTCTAAAGGTTAAATGCATTTCATTGTCTTAGGACATAGTAAGTAGTATCCATTATGATACAGGTCAATGGGTGGGGAGTGGAGGATTTGCGATACAACCGAAAATCAAGACAAAACAAAAATAAAAACAGCTAAAAGCTTGAAAATAAAAGAGTCAATACAAGGACATTTTTTGGTTTGATGTCTGATAAGTTTTAAAATGATCAATTCAACTGTTTCTACATTACAATTAGAAGGCATCAATATTTGGTCCAATGGTCAACAATCCAAAACAATGGCAAATCCTGCAGTAAAATAATCCACAAATATGTCAAACATGGCCTACATGTTGCCATAATCTGCTATAATGCCAACAAAAGTCCATATTGGTTGTTTAAATTGACTTGTTTTGTTGGTTAAATTGTGTGGGCCACTTTATACTGACTTTCACCAATATGCAATTGTGTAAATAAAATGTATTGACTAAATGTATAAACATACTCTTTGCAACAAAAGCATTAGATACTCTTTTGGGGATGGCCCAAAATATTTTAACATTTGTGCAGAGGGAGAAGAAGAAGAGATGTAATGTGTCTCAATACACGGTCAATATACAGTCATGGCCATGAATATTGGGACATTGACGCAATTCTCACCTTCCTGGCTCTAAACACCACCACCACAATGGATTTGAAATGAAACAAACAAAATGTGCTTCAACTGCAAACGTTCAGCGAGAATTTGAGGGTATTTATCCAAATTAGGTTAATGAAGTAAGAACAGTTTGTATAGATGCCTCCCACGTTTTAAGCCAACTAAAGTACGGGGACACATTAACAACCATAAATCAAACCTTCACTTTTGAATACTTGGTTGATTGGACTGTGCACACAGTTCCCTTACTCAAGACAAAACAGAAGTGAAAATGCCCTCAGAACAAGCAGGAACTAAAGACAGTTGCTGTAGAGGCCTGGCAGAGCATCTAGATGGTGATGAAATCCAGGATCTAGCCATGTCTATGCATTCAAGAGTTCAGGCTGTAATTGACTGCAAAAGATTTGCAACCAAGTATTCAAAAGTGAACATTTTATTTATGATTGTTAATTTGTCCCATTACTTTTGGTCCCTTAAAAAGTGGGAGGCATATACTGCATACAAACTGTTGTAATTCTTACACCGTTAACCTGATTTGGATGTAAATACCTTCAAATTAAATCTGAAGGTGTGGTGTTTAGAGCCAAAGAGATGAGAATTGGGCCGATGTCTCAATATTTATGGACCTGAATTTACAGTCCCATACCATGTCCATCATTAAATTATTGAGTATATCACCCATAGCAAATAACAGGGTTCTTGTTATTAGTTGTCATAAACGAATAACGTTAAACTGAGCTTTGCTTGACAGGCTCCAACATAGTAATACAACACCGACACATTGATGACGACAGAACTCTCTCTCACTGCACTCTCCTAATCGTTGCCTCCTTCCATGATACTTTATTAAAGGCACAATGGATATTATTTAGAGACAGATCTTATTTTCCAATCCCACATTTCCAAGTACGTGTTTGTTTTTTAATTTATCCATAATCAGACAGTTTTTGTTTTTTTTTCCCCAATACAACCAATTATTTTGGCACACTGTGGTTGCCACATTGTAGCCGTACATCTATAAATTATATACAGCTGTTGGACAATGGCATTGGATGTTAATTTCCCTTATGCAGACACCGAAGACCGCACTTGAATATTTGCACATTTAATAAAATTCAACATCTCAGATCATCACGCCAATTTTAATATCTCACAATGACAACCTGAGTCAAGATAAAATGCAGTTTCGAAATTATGATTTTATTCATTAAGGGGGAAAAAAACAACAACATCCAAACCTATGCGACCCTACACAGAAAAAGAAAATTGCCCCATGAACCTAATAACTGATTGTGCCACCCTGAAATCAAGCGTTTGCAATAACTAGTGATTTATCTTTTGCATTGCTGAAAAGCTATTTTGTCCCAATCCAGACTTGACTTTGCCACTACAAAATCTTCATTTTGTTTGTCATTCAGAGGTGAACCTCTTGGTTTGTTTCTGGTCATTGTTCTGCTGCATAAAACAATAGTGCCCAGGACTGAGAGCACAAATTGATGGCCGGACGTTTGCCTGCAGGATTTTCTGGTGGACAGCAGAATCCATTTTTCCATTGATCACAGCAAGCCGGCCAGGTGTTGAAGGAACTACACAGGCCCTGACTATCACACTGTCACCGCCATAACTGACTGTAGGCATGAGGATGATGATTTTGTCAAATGCTTTGTTATATTTATGCTAGATGTAAAGGGCCACACACAACTTTTGTCTCATCAGTCCACAGAATATTTCTCCAAAAGTCTTGGGAACCATCAAGATTTTTAGGGGCAAATGCGAGACCAGTGATTGTGTTCTTTATGGTTACTGGTTTTCACCTTGGAGGTCTTCCCTAGATACCTTTTATGCCCAGTGTCTTTCTTATGGTTGAGTGGCTTGTAAGGCTTGCAGCTCTTTGGATGTTGCTCTAGGTTCTTTTGTGGCCTCCTGGATGAGTGACCACTCCTGTTTCAAGTTTTCTCCAATTGTGGATAATGGCTCTGATCGTGGTTCGCTTGGCTTTGCAATGGTTTTTCAGACTGGTATACTGTAGATTTCAAACGCTTTGTTTTTCATTTGTTCTTGAATTTCTTTGGATTATGGCATCATGAGTTTCTTTTTTTAGATCTTGTAGCCTATTTAAATTTGTCTGACAAGTATTATTTGAATGATTTTCTGATTCAACTATTCTAATCAGTAATCAGGCCTTGGTGTGTCCAGTGAAATTGAACTCCGCTGTGCTAAAAACTCGAGTCATCACAGTCAAGGAGTGGATTACTTTATCATACAGGGCCTGATAGGTTAGGATTTTGTATTCACTTGTGTTGTCTTTGAGATATTAAAATCTGATTGATGATCTGAAAGATGTGCGAATAATAAATAAATACACTAAAACAAACAAATAAATAAATCTGACCCAGCTGCATAGAGGCGGGGTACACCCAGAACTTTTCACTAGTCAATCGCAGGGCATATAGACAAACAACCATTCGAACGCACAGAGAAAAAACTAACTGTTCAAACAGATTCAATTTAATTTTAGTAATATCATACTTTTCCAACGCTGTCTTAGAAATAAAAAGTAACAATATATGATTTTGACTTTGACTTCTCCCCACTGCAAAAAAAAAAAATTGTAAAAAAATAAAAATAAAAAAGCAAGCTGATTTAAATTTGGAAGTGCACATTGAATGCACATGAATGAATGAATAATAATAATTTTAAAAAATTAGACAGCACCTTTGCAAGGACCCAAGGACAAATAATAAAGAGACCACAATGTTCCACTAGTGGCAACAATGAGTCACTGGAATAGTCTGTACACTCACACAAAGAGATGATGTCCCAATTGCCAGTTATGTAGTCTCTGTAATATGATATAACACAAGTATCCATTAAGTATACTCTGTAGTATAGTGTACAACACAATATTCCACAAGTGTTGTGTATATTCGGGGAACAACAATCCTACACGTTCACAAGTAACATTTTTAGAACAATAGCTCCTCTTTCAAATATAAGAAAAGTCCCATAGAGCAATGGTGTCCCTCAATGTGTAAAAGCTACGCAAATCCAATCATCAAAAACAATCAAGAGGGTTTAGCGTCACCACTCTGAACATGCATCTCTTCGTAGATTCAATCTGTGCTGAAGAGAAATGTGAGCTGACCCAAACAACCTCCAGGCTCAGATATTAGATTAGCAGGGGAGGGTAGCATTTCGGCTAACCGAATCACAACTGGGCTAATGACACTGAGAGGTGAGGGTCAGCTTGATCTTTCACCTCTGACCTCTATCTGTGCCACCGCAAACCCTCTCAAGGGGTGAAAGGTGGAAACGGGAAAATGAAGAGTTGAGAAAAGAAATGCAACATTTTCTTCTTTTCATTCATGTTCCTTGATTAGATTGATGTAGAATTAATGGTTTATTAACTCGTACACAAAATGCCCTTCAAAAGAGAGTACAGTAAACAATTATGATCTAATAAAAGCATCAACACATTTTCAAGTATTTGTTAATACACTGATCACTGGCGAACTACTGTGCATCTATGTCACGTGGATAAAAGCTTTTAATCTGAATCTATCTATAAAATATTTGAAAGAAGAGGAAAACAAAGGTGTGTTTATATTTTGTTCTAGGGTGTCAGGTGATGGGGTGATGAGGGCTTGTGTATGGTGGAGACCTTTGACCTCCCTGAGGTACCACCCATCAACAGAGACGGAGACATGATGCCCTCTTAAGGCTTCTTCATACTCGCGCGGACGGCGACCGCGCTGACGTCACTGCGGCTGTCCCACGGGTAGTTTGCCTTTATACTCGAGCGCAACCCACACGCGCTGTTTTGAAAGTGTGCTGCAGTTCTCCGCCAAGCCGGGGGTGTCGCTACGGCTGGTATTGGATAGGACACCACAGGGTGGAGTTTCCTCTGTATTTTTTTTTTGTGCCATTTCCGGTACTTACGTAATGGAAATCAGCATTATATAATTACTGTATTGAAATAATTTAAAATACAAAGAACAAAACAAAAATCCAACCCTGTTACGTCAATAAATTACTTGATAAATGTAGAACACTATTGACTCTATAAATAGTTGTAATTTCTTGAATAAAGATGTACAGTACATGATGTTAGTACCGTATTTTCACGACCATAAGGCGCACTTAAAAGTCTTAAATTTTCTCCAAAATGGACGTGGCGCCTTATAATGCAGCGCGCCTT
Source organism: Phyllopteryx taeniolatus (assembly GCF_024500385.1). NCBI lineage: Eukaryota > Metazoa > Chordata > Actinopteri > Syngnathiformes > Syngnathidae > Phyllopteryx > Phyllopteryx taeniolatus. The sequence goes on from NC_084516.1 coordinate 18,313,553, forward strand.
ATGTGTGCGCCTTAGATGAGCGCTCCGCTTGACTGAATGGGAGCATTTCCTGCCGACACGCTGCTTATATAGAGGAAAGGCGGACGTGACTGAGGACAGCATGCGGACATAAAGGGGGAAGGGTGCGTGTGAAGGAGGACGCTAAAGTCACGCCCCCAGTAGGTATATAGTGCCGGGGTGTGCATTGTGCAAAAAAACATCGGTTTGGCTAAGGACCCCCGAAAATGGCACCTATGAAGAGACATTCTTACGAAGCACAGTTTAAACTGCAAGCTGTCAGTTGCGCGGAGGAACATGGGAATCAAGCAGCCGAGAGAGAATTCAAGATCAACAAATCCATGGTTTGCAAGTGGAGGAAGCAGGAAAACGAGCTTCGCCAAGTCAAGAAGACAAGGCTGAGTTTCCGCGGAAACAAGGCGAGGTGGCCCGAGTTGGAAGACCAACTCGAGCAATGGATTAATGAGCAAAGAACAGCCGAGAGAAGCGTCTCTACCGTCACCATTCGACTGAGGGCAATAACACTTGCAGAAGAAATGAAAATCGAACATTTTCAAGGAGGTCCGTCTTGGTGCTTTCATTTTATGAAATGGCGCCATCTATCCATCCGGGGAAGGACTACCATGGCGCAGCAACTTCCGGCGTATTACAAGGAAAAGCTGGCCATCTTCCGCTCCTACTGCAGTAAAAAGATTGCCGACAAGCACATCCAGCCCAACCACATCACCAACCGAGGTTCCGCTCACTTCCGCACACTTTCGACATCCCGGTGAACCTTTAGAGAAGAAGGGGACCACCACGGTAGCGATACGCACAACGGGGCACGAGAAGTCGGCTTTTACTGTTGTGCTTGGTTGCCATGGTAATGGACAGAAACTCCCACCTATGGCGATTTTTTAGAGGAAGACGCTGCCTAAAGAAAGGTTTCCAGCCGAAGTCATCGTTAAGTCCAATCAAAAGGGCTTTTTTCCACGCGTCACCGTCCCTTTTGATCTGTGACTCCATGCGCACCCATCTCACAGCCGCTGTGAAAAACCAAGTGCAACTAAGACTGGGAGGAAACGCCGGCGAGTTACGCTACCATATGTGAATGGATTGTGGATGCTTAGGCTAAGGTATCTGCTTTGACTGTAGTCCGAGCTTTCACGAAAGCCAGCAACATTGCTGAAAAGCCCCCCGGCAACGACACTGACTCCGAGAGTACGAGAGGGAACCGGGCGTGTTTGTTGGAGAACTTGCCCAGCTGTTCATTTCGGATACAGAAGATGAGGACTTTGATGGATTTGTGGATGGGGATAGATCAAAAAATAACGAGTACATTGTTAAATACTTCAATAAAGTACAACCGAACTCAGTTTTGCTCCCGCTGCCTTTTTAAAAACATTGTTTTAGCGTGCATGCATGCATGCTACCATATGCTTTAAGCTAGCGTATGTTTTACCATGCCTGCGCCCAATAATACGGTGTGCCTTATGTATGTGTTAAATACAGAAATAGACCCCGTAACTGAGACTGCGCCTTTTAATACGGTGCACCCTATGGTCGTGAAAATACAGTATTTTTGTCGGGTACGCAGCAAGCGGCGCAGATGTGCTGCGTGGGGCAATTCGTCGTTCATGTGATGCAATGCGGGCGTTGTCGGCTGCACGACCACGGGAATATAAAGAGGCCTTCACTGTCGGTAATACGGTAAGTGCCACCGCACACGGACCGATGCGGCCAAAACCGACTGAACTGTCAAAATGTAACTTGACTTATGTGGTTTTTGATTGAACTAGTTTTTGATTCAGTAAATATAACCTCCTACTGTGAATTTCACTAAATGACTATTTTTAGGTCTTTATAACCTGCCAAATGTCTTGAAACTCTATTGTGCGTAATTTGTAACACTGCATTTTAAGTTTCTTATTTAAAAAAAAAAAAATACCGTTATCAATGGTGGGTTTATCAAAAACATTTGACTTGCCTGTATATTTTGATAGTTGTTGACTTGAAAATTATACCATTTGTATCAACTATTTTGGAAAATCTGAGAAAAATATAATTTGGAATACAGTGTATTTTTTTCATGATTGTCCAATTCAGTCGCTTTTTAAAATGGCTTAAAAAATGACCCTAAAAGTACTGTAAGTATGCAATCAGTGTTAGCTTAAAGGTGATGTGACCAACCAGGAAAGCCAGAGAAATGAACCTCAAGAGGTGGGTGGGGTTTGGTGTTCGATGCCTTGCTCAAGGGAACCTCGATAGTTGTCAGGATGCACAACCATTTGCTAAAACTAGATCGAATTTCTAACATGAGCAGACATTTTTAATGTATGACGATGGTATCCAGCACAAATAAGTTAATACTAAATGGCACTTCGTGTGCATATGAATGCCTTCATCGATGCCACTGATTCAAATTACATTCCTTGATACTGTTGGGGACAACTACAACTCTTAGACAAAACAAGTGTGTTTGTGTGCGCCTGGGGGATGGCAGAGTAGACTCAGGTGCTGTGGTAACAGCCCGAAGCCAAATCACTCTGTTGGTGTTGAGACTTTTTCCCCTCGTCTTCTCGTCCTCGTTCTTTTTATTTTCCGTTTTTGTTGCTCTCGCATTGGCTTTTCCCTTTCCTTGTCTTTTTAACACTTCTTTCACCTCTAATTGACCTTCCTACCCTCCTCTTCTGTGACAGCATTTCTATCACTGCCTTTTTCTGCTTCCAAGCTTTGCCACATAATCTTGAATTCAGTGTTCAATAGAAACAATTATTACATTATATTATAGGAGCTTTCAAGTCGTGGAAATGTTTTTTTCTTCCTCAAACTGGACGCACCCTCTGTTTTATTTTCTTGTTGCACTATTCAGAAATTAGCGCGAATATGCGACAAAATTAATCGTACTCTTGAGTCCTGCCACGTCAAAAAAAAAAAAATAATTCATGGTGGATATCCAGCACCACGCCAGAGTACTAAACCATAGCACTGGATCAGAAGACGCAGACTGATCGTATTTTATGCCTCCCTGCAAATTTTTGTTTGACATGGGACGCACATCAAACGAGATTCCTAGGATATTACGAATATTAAAAGTTGAAAGTTTTCTTAAATTTCCTCAACAGAATATTTCATTCTTTGTCTTTGAACAATTTTGAAGAGTTGATGCTACACAGAAAATGAAAAATACTGCTGTCAATACAGGAAAAAAAAAATAAAAATGACCTGCGTGAAATGACAAATTGTTAGCTGTGCATGTTATATTGATTGGTCTGGGGATGGGGACAAAAGAAGGAAGGGAGGAAAATGGGACGGTAAAGGTGTCAAACCATTTTTTAAATCATAAGGTTGGATGTATGAGGTTGTTTTGCAAAAAAATATACGTCATCAGAGAACTGTAAATGTGTGGAAAGTTGCAAATGTGCATGCGCCTAAATACGCCTAAAAGCAGAAATTGTGTATGGAACAGTGGGCGGCACAGTGAATCATAGATGTGTATCCGCTGTTGTTCTAGCCATGATGTAATGACCACGTAAATATTGTTTTGTAAAATACAACCAAAATACTGAAAAAAAGATTATAGTAACTAACATTAAGTATGACTTCTCTTACATTTAAATGTAAGCAGGCTGCAACAATCTTACACCAAATTGTAAAACAATAAGCAGATGGATATACCCTAGGTAAAAAAAAGAAAAATAAATGTGATGGAAAATGTCATTAAAGAAGTGTATATGGCCAAAAAAAATGAACAGTACTGTAAATGTGATACTGAACACAACAACAAAAAACATTTAAAATATTTTGCTTCTGCAATAGCGTCATTCTTATCCATCTGCCCATTAGTTAAGAGCGTATCATGAAGGAACGTGATAGAGGAAATATGTATACTGAGCTGCAGTAGTCTGCTGTTTGAAGGAATTTCATTTTTCACATTCCTAAATGAGTTTGGGTGACCATTTAAAGGCAATACTGCTCTAAAACAAACAAAAAAAAACTGCCGCCCTAAAATGATAAAATTTGCTTCAGTCGTCCACTAAAGTTCATTTAAATTAAACCACGTTGCTTTTTAGGACAAATATTGTTATACAATGAAAACGATTGATTGAGATTAATTCATTACAAAGCCTCTAATTACTTAATTTTTTTTAATCGAGTCCCAAACCTAAAAAAAATGAAATAAAATAAAAGATTTTGAGGAAACAAAAATTACAGTTTTTACCTGATACTTTCTTGTGTAAATGAACCCATAAACCTCCACACACATATCTTGATATCTTGAAAAGGCATGCGTATAATGTACTTCTATTGAATGCCTCATGTACAGTACATTGGATCCCTAACCAACATTTTGACTATACAAACACGTGCAATGAGTACCTTACCACAGATATTGTGAGGTTTTTTGTTTTTTTTTGGTTAATGTTGCATGATTATTAGTACCTGCAGTGATGTCGTCGTCAGTTACGTCCATTTCTTCTTCAGGAGCCTTGACCTCAAGTGGCTGAGCTTCAGTAGGGGGCTGGGCTGGAGTTGAGGGTTCAGTAGATGTGCCAGCTACAAGACAGAAACCAGACTTAATTAAAATGCAGGGGTCTGAGTTGTCAGAGTTTGTGTGGCCGTTAGTATTATCATCACAACAGATTTCACTTTGATTTTTATTGTCCTGGTTAAGTAGCTAATAAAGGTTTATTGGACCTCCTCGTTATCAAGAGAATTAATAGAAACACACCCCAATACAAACACACATGCTACACTTAGTGCCTTCATGAAACCCTTATCGTTCCATTGCCAATTAACAGTGCTTTTCATTAGCCAGGCTAATGAATGATTATTCCGTAATGAATGGACTGACAAAAGGTAATGGAACTGATGCTGGGCTAATCTCTGGTTAAACAAATTAATTAACGAAATCCACACAGGGACTCACAACACAGTGCAAGAAAACAATCATCGTTCCCATATGTTAATTGGAGTAAAATGAGACAAACACGACAGATAGGGACAAATAATTATAAAAATAATGCAACACAATGACGTTATCTCCTTCGGTAGAAAACATTACATATATTTAGAGTTACAAGAGACAACACCTGAAACTATATTACTACATCACCTCCACAAAATTACATTATATGTATTAATAGAAAAAATAATTACACTGTTTTTGATTACAGTAATTCATCCTAGTTAAGACTCGGCTGTTCCAATTAACTCGCTAACGCACAGTGCTGGCTGTTCTTCATTCCGAGTCTGCAAAGCTTTATATTACAAACATGAATACAGACTGACAGAAAGCTGATACACAACCCTTGGTGCATATATTAAAGTGATAAAAATGCAATTGGACTTAATTAAAACACAATTGCTTCAGTGTGATGGAAATGAAGGCAGAGCAATGCTTTTGCATTAACAGAACTCTCACTAAATTCAATTAGATGGACTAATCTTTACGGACATGAAAAACATGGGACGCACATGTGAAACAGTCACTGTAAGGCTGTTTTCTGACAATCCTAAACAATGCCAGGAAAATCAAAAATGCCCATTTTAGGTCCTGGTTTAGATTACTATCTCACCACCATGGCCAAGACCAGATAGCTGTCTATGGACACCAGGGACAAAACTGTAGACTTGCACAAGGCTGGGATGAGCTACTCTACAACAGGCAAGCACCTTGGTGAAAAGAGATAACAGTTGATGTAATTATTAAAAGATGGAGTAAATACATGGCAACTGACAATCTCCCTTGACCTGAGACTCCATGAAGGATCTCACTTTGCGGGGTATCAATGATCTTGAGAACGGTGAGGGATTAGCCCAAAATTACATGGGGGGGAACCTGTTCAATGGCCTGAAGAGAGCTAGGACCACAATTACAAAGCTAACCATTCGTAAGACATAATGCCATCATGGATTCAAATCCTGGAGCACCCGAAAAGTCTCCCTGCTTAAGCCAGCACATGTTCAGGCCCATCTAAAGTTTGCCGGTGACTGTCCGTGATCCAGATGAGGAATGGGAGAAATCATGTGGTCAGATGAGACCAAAATAGAACTTTTGGTATAAACTCCACTCGCCGTGTTTAGAGGAAGAAGAATGGTAAGTGTCATCCCAAGAACACCACACCCACTGTGAAGTATGGCGGTGGAAAGAAAAGGAAAAAAAAAAAAAAAAAATATCATGCTTTGGGGGGGGTTCTTCAAAGGGGACAGGACAACTGCTCCGTAATAAGTAATGGATGAATGGGGCCATGTATTGTGAGATTTTGGGCAAATATCTCCTTCCCTCAGTAAGAGCACTGAAGATGGAACAAGGCTGGGTCTTCCAGCATGACAACGACCTCAAACACACAGCCTGGGCAACTAAGCAGTGGCCCTGTAAGAAGCATTTCAAGGTCCTGGAGTGGCTGAGCCAGTCTGCAGACCTCAACCCAATAGAAAATCTGTGGAGGGAGTTGAAAATCTGTATTGGCCAGCGACAGCCCCAAAACAAGACAGATCTAAAGAAGATTTGCATGGAAAAGTGGGCCAAAATACCTGCTACATTGAGTGCACACTTGGTCAAGAACTACAGCAAACATTTGACCTTGGATATTGCAAATTTCATTACAAAGTATTGAGTTAAACTTTTAGATTGTCGGAATATTTTCCAAAGGAATATACGAATACATTTGAAGTTAAAAAAAAAAAATAATAAAATAAATCATACAATTAGATTTCCTGGATTTTGTTTTTGTCATACCTCTTGGCAATACTGTGGCGCAAGACTGTAGTAGAACAGTGAACATTGAAGAATTGAGTTAAACAATGTTCTGATCATTAAAAAAATTGCATTTATTGAAGGTTTAGGAAAACATATTTAGCTGGGATCTTCAGGAAGGGAATTTAATCCATCTGATATACAGAACCCCTTTCCACTGGAACTTCCACACCGTTACTTTTCACATAGTTACAAAACGTGACCAACCAGGCTTATGAACTATAAGTCAGCTGGTGGAGAATGAAAGCGTTGCAACCCGCTGCGGGAGAAAGAAGAGGGGGTTGCTTGGTAGAATGGAGGACTGAAGGTGGGAGGGGGTTAGGATGGATGTGAGGTGAGGGGGAGTGGAAGGTATTCTAGCCTACTCCAAGGTCAAGCTTGTCATGTCAGCCATGACACATAGCTCCCAGCATGCCTTGTTAACCTCCTGGACCGTTTCCTCCTACTCTATTGTGTCCGTTGCTCTCTATTCCTCTATTTAAAACGCATACTTCCTTTCCTGTTAAATTATAGTGCTCAGCTATTTTGTTATCTCGACTCATCTTATTGTGACAATTACTATATTTGTAATCAATAAAGACCTTTCTAACTACTAAAACTACTTAACTTCCAAAAACACAAACAAGGGGGACAAAAGGAAGAACACAGCAGCAGGTGAACAATATTGGGGAAAATAGAAAAGAAATGGTGATTACTATTCCGTGATCAAAGAAACAGCTTGCACACACACAGCTTGGAGGGGGAAATTGTGTGTGGGCATGAGTATGTAGGTGTGAATAATGCTGGTGATAACCTCTCTTTCTTGCTCGCTGAGTCCTTCTCAATTCGCTTGAGTAGTTTCTACGTTTTTGTGAAAAAGACATCTTCAGATCATATACAATCCCCTCCCAATGTATTGGAGCGGCAAGGTCAATTCCTTTTTTTGTTGTTGTATACTGAAGACATTTGGGTGCACAGTAATTCGGTGCCCTCCAAAAGTATTGGAAAGGCAAGGTCAATTCCTTTGTTTTCGTTGTATACTGAAGACATTAAGGTTCCAGATCAAAAGATGAATTTGATACCTGATTTCATGGTATTTTCATCGACGTGTGTTAAACAGCTCAGGACAGAGCACATTTTGTTTGAAGCCACCCACTTTTCAAGTGAGCAAAAGTATTGGAACAGACATTAAATTAACTTAAAGGGAATAACATTTAATATTTGGTGGCATAACCCTTACTTGCAATAACCACATCAAGCCTGTGACCCATTGACTTCACGAGACTGTTGCATTCTTCATTTGAAATGCTTTTCCAGGCCTTTACTGCAGCCTCTTTCAGTTCCTTCTCAGTTTGTTTCTCGGGATTTCTCCCTTCAGTCTCCTCTTCAGGAGGTAAAATGCATGCCCAATTGGGTCACATTACCTTCACCATGCTCCACAGATGAGCTTGTGTGTTTTGGATCATAAGCAGATCCTTTCTTTCTCCATACTTTTGCCTTTCCATCACTTTGGCAGAGGTTAATCTTGGTCTCATCAGTCCATAAAACTTTGTTCCAAAAGATTTTTTACTCATCTCTGTACTTCTTTGCAAAATCCAATCTGGCCTTCTGATTCTTTTTACTGATGAGTGGTTTGCATCTTGAGGTATGGTCCTTATAGTTCTTCTCTCAAAGTCTTCTTTGAATAGTGGATTGTGATACCTTCACCCCTGCACTGTGGAGGTTGGCAGTGATGTCACTGATTGTTGTCTTTGGGTGTTTCTTTACAGCTCTCACAATGTTTCTGTCATCAACTGCCGTTGATATCCTTGGCCGACCTGTTAGATGTCTGTTGCTCAGTACACCTGTAGTTTCTTTCTTTTCAGGACATTCCAAATTGTCGATTTTCCCTCTTCTCTCAGCTTCAAAATGGTTTGCTTTTCTCCCATAGACAGCTCTCTGGTCTTCATGTTTGCTTAACAGCAAATGCAGTTATCACAGGTGAAATCCAAATCCAAAAACAAGCACTATCTAATGTTTAAGCTATCAATCTGAAAGGCAACACCTGAGCAACTAGAAACATCCATCAGTCACATGTTCCAATAATTTTGCTCACTTGAAAAGTGGGTGGGTTCAAACAAAAAGTGCTCTGTCCTGAGTTGTTTAACACATCTAGATGTAAATACAATGAAATAAAAGCTGGTACTCTGAACTTTTGTCTCACATTCATCTTTTGATCTGAAAACTTAATGTCTTCAGTATACAACAAAAACAAAGGAATTGACCTTACCGTTCCAATACTTTTGGAAGGGACTGAATTACTGTGCACTTTTATCCCCATTCAGCCAATGTTTACATTCGTATGTAGTACCTCCAAAACACTATTATTGCTACTGCAATAATCATGTCATGCTCACAATAACGAAAAAGTGCACTGAGAAATTGTTTCACTAATTTAACAGAATTTACTGTCATATTTTTTAAAGTTATAACATTAGAAATTGCTGCTACTATATCATTAAAATTACTCACTACTAACAGTGAACTTCGAGCCTTGGCTGCCGCAGTAGTGGGAAATGGGAACAACACAATCTCTTTAACATTTCCTTTTTATCAAAAGCTAATAAGTTCAGGTGTTCTGCTTCAAACTTCAGCCATGCAATGCTCAGGTGGAGGTGGCGCTGAAAGAGGGACAAGACAAGGGAACAAGGGAGAAAGCTAGCGGTTAGGTGGGGTTGTGTGGAGGGGTATTATAAGGAAGACTTGTGTAATACAAATGGACAATTAGATGTGTCAACAGTGTCCCATATCTACAACTCCACTTACGGTACACTCATCCCACATTAAGGAGATGCATTACACTTTTATAAGGGAAATATTTTGGATGATCCTCAACAAAGCAGTGTCTTTAGACTGACACATACTTGCTAACATTGACCTGAAAGTTTCATGTGAGGGCCAGGAGAAATCAGGAGCAAAGCTTGAGAGTAGAACAAGTTAGACATTATTTTACAGGATGAAAAAGGTTTGAATACATTTATATTGGGATTTAGGAGTTTTTTTTTTTTTTTTTTAAATAGCTGACGGCTACCAGCACATGATCGTGTGTAAGAAGCATTATTTGACTTTCTCATAATAACCCAGCATTTCCAGGACTGGAACAACCCACTTTTTTTTGTCTGCTTCAGTCTTGTTGTGCTGTGCATAAATCAAATTCAATGACCCTATAACCTCACTCTATCTTGCCCTCTGAGTTCCCTCCCCCATCTGTCCTCCCTCTTCCCCTGGGGTCACCCGTCCATCACTTCCCTACCTCCCCCGCCTGCGGTACTGCTGTGGTAACACAACACTGACTGTTACCCATTTCCATGGCAACTGTTCCCCTGAGGAACACCCCCCCCCCCCCCGCCCCCCGCAACTACAAGGCAACTCCTGAAAACAGATACAGTACATATACAGGCATGGTATTTTAGATGGCCGTTTCTAGTAAATGAAGGTGAAGATCAACTTTTCTTCCCATCGTAAGGTGTAACTATGGACGGGGAGAGTGGTGAATGCATGGGGAAGAAAAAGAAACAGGTGGATAGGATAGTGACAGCACAACAAAAAGGCAATGTTATCTGATTTCTGATGAGGTCACTGATGCTGAATAAACTTGATCAATCAGGTCTCAGTAGGCACCATAAAAAATAATCGCAAAAGAAAAACTGAACGCAATGGCAAGAAAATTTGAAAAATTGCATTGTTCGTGCAACTAAACTATGTCCATTTAATTGTAATTTATCGATGGTTAATAAAGATGTAAATATGCATGTTGCCGCCATCTCACCCAGTGCCGTTGCTATGACCACAACACAAACAAACCCTCTTTTCCAACTTCACAGGACGAGGTACAGAACCTGGCGAGAAAAAACTGTTCTCCATTGCTCCCCCATCCCTCTGAAACTTACTTCCCCAACACATCCACAACTGCACATAACTAGACACCTTTAAATCACAACTCAAACCCACCTGTTCAAAATCACCTTAAATTCTTTACTTATTATTATTTTTTTTAATGCTATCTAAAGCATATCTGGCAGTAAGTCGGACTCGTTTCCGGTGAGGGTTGGACTCCGCCAAGGCTGCCCTTTGTCACCGATTCTGTTCATAACTTTTATGGACAGTATTTCTCGGCGCAGCCAAGGAGTAGAGGGCGTCCGGTTTGGTGGCCTCAGTATTCCATCTCTGCTTTTTGCAGATGATGTGGTTCTGTTGGCTTCATCAAGCCGTGACCTCTAACTCTCACTGGAGCAGTTCGCAACTGAGTGTGAAGCGGCTGGGATGAGAATCAGCACCTCCAAATCTGAGACCATGGTCCTCAGTCGGAAACGGGTGGCGTGCCCTCTCCAAGTCAGGGGTGAGATCCTGCCCCAAGTGGAGGAGTTCGAGGAGTTCAAGTATCTTGGGTCTTGTTCACGAGTGAGGGAAGAATGGAACGGAGCTCGACAAGCGGATCGGTGCAGCATCTGTGGGTCGTGATCCCGGATACAAGCGACCGAAATGAGTTTCCTCCGCAGGGTGTCCGGGCTCTCCCTTAGAGATAGGTTGAGAAGCTCGGTCATCCGGGAGGATCTCAGAGTAGAGCCGCTGCTCCTCCACATCGAGAAGAGCCAGATGAGGTGGCTGGGGCATCTGATTCGGATGCCTCCCGGACGCCTCCCTGGTGAGGTGTTCCGAGCACGTCCCACTGGGAGGAGACCCCAGGGACAACCCAGGACACGCTGGAGAGACTACATCCTTCGGCTGGCCTGGGAACGCCTCGGGATCCCCCCGGAAGAGCTGGATGAAGTGGCTGGGGAGAGGGAAGTCTGGGCGTCCCTGCTAAAGCTACAGCCCCCGCGACCTGAACTCGGATAAGCGGTAGAAAAAAAATGGATGGATGGATGGATAAAGCGATTTTGAACACTTTGGAGCTCTATATAAACCTAATCTATTATTACTATTTCGATTATGATGATGATGATGATCATTATTATTATTTATGTCATGTAATGTCTGAGTACTTACGGGAGCTGACTGTGTCCACATATTGAGGCAGGTAAGGTGCCCACAAATCAATGGTGTCCTTACGCCCTGATTGGCCGATCCTTCTCAACTCAGCCAACAGTAAAGCTTGTGCTGCTTCGCGCACCTTTGCAAAAGAACAGTGGTTTCAATTGGTGTGCAGATTGATGCTCTCACATATTTCAGTTTTCTGCAGAAGTTTAAGATTGTATGCATATTATAGAAGTTTTAGTATTCTTTTTTACAACAGTGTTATACCTCCAGACAGCGGTCCTGCCATCTCCTGGCCAGCATTTCTAGTAGCGGAGGTCTAAACTTATCCAGACCCAAGAGGTCAGGCAGCATTACACAGTGCATTGCTGCCAGCTGGCTCCAACCTGCAAATACAAGCAAGGTAACTTCTTGGAATTTTTACTGGCAGGCGTGGGACAAAACATTACATCAAATGAACAAACATTTGCTCACAAAAAGACTTGCTGTTCATGCATGGTCTGCTTTTTACATTGCTATAATGTCAGACAAGACAGATGTTAGACCAACTGAATACTTGGAAATACCAAATATAATTACATTTTCCATTAAAATGTAATTTTGTCAACATTCTTAAACACCCCCACGTGAATGTGAAACATCATTTTGAAGATGCCCCTTCAGTGTGACAGTTTTTTTACATGACAGCAATGATGCGCTCACATCCTTGAAAACACACACACACACTGACACACCCGCCCACACAGGTAAAGTTGATTAGGAGGGATTCCAACAAACTATCAGCGATACCTCAGGGAGAGTTTTGCTATTGTTTCAACGTGCAAACAACAGACAGAATTTTTTTTCCGATAAGTAACAGTGCAGTATCTTTTACTTGAAGACATCATTGAAGTGGATATTTTGAGCAAATCTAAACCCCTCAAACTAACAATCAATAGGGCTCCATACTGTCACAGTCTTTATTTATCCATATACTGTACATTTACAAAGCCAGAAAACTTCGTAAGTATGAAAGGCGTCACTGATACCGAACATGCACAAACCACCTTATTTATCCAAATATATTGTTCCAATGTATGGTTTCTGGAGATTTTAAAAGCTGCTTTGTCAGGAACACAAACGTAAACTTACCTCCACCACTTAAATACACACAAAGGCTAAATTGTTAGTAAAAGAACACTGTACCCACTGTGAAAGATGGAGAATATGCCATTTTTAAATGAAAATGGAACTTCTCTACAGAGTGGTTTACAGAGTTGAATTTCTTTAAATAATTCATATATTTATATCACACACCAATGCTAAAATCAACAAAATCAACCACCTTAAAGCTATTGAACATCAAATCAATTGCAATTAACACAGTTAACAAAATAAGGCAATTGGCTTGTGTTTATAGGAGCTATTTCTATGGCCAAATCATGGTGGTTGCAAAAGTAATTTCCGTGTAGATAGGCTCTTGATATGGTGATAGTCAAGAGGAAATGTACTCAAACTTTTCACAATTTGAATTTGTTCTGCAAAACTACATTGCACTTGCAGCAGTGTTTATGGTAACTGTATAAAATGTGGTGATTCCCCTGTGTCACCCTACTGAAATGAAAACCACACTTTGCAATGTGAGCAGGATTTAGCATCTGCTCTGAATCAAAAACATCTGGTGATTGGTTGTGAGGAACATACAGTATGTGGAAAATGTTGACATTTGAGTGACCAAAATATTTCATGTTTAGGAAGTCTGAAGAAGACTGAAGACCTACAGAAACAGGGGACTAGGGGCAAATCCTGCCTTGTCTATAGCCTACTCCTACTGAAATTTGGAAACCGGATGGTATTTAAAAATTAAAAAAAAAACACTTAAATGCTGACATTTTAAAAAAGAGTGCATGCATTGGGTTGCTCAAACAGCATTTGGACCATGTCAAAGAAGCACCGATTAAGGAAACAGTATCCTCCACATCCTTAATTGCTAAGTGAGTCCACAATTAGTCAATTACTTCTGCTGACACTGTCTGGTGAAAAGAAACATGCATGCAAACTGAGCAAAAAGAAACAGAAAAGGTCCAACATGCAAAAGACAGAAAGAGAGAAACATCACTTAATAACAGTACACTCACTGTGCCTTAACAACTAAACACAAAACACCAGTCAACAGAGACAATGGTCAATCCACTCTCAAATAATGTCAAGAAAAGTTTTGGTTATTTGCAAGTTCTCCAAAGCTGGGAATTTGAAAACAATAGCATGAACACATTTGAATTCTTTATTAGTACTGCATTTTGATCGCTACGCAACTGAGTGGACTGAAAGTGAATTGAACACACCTACAACAGACTCAAACAGGTAGACAATACAGTTCGGCAGACACAAACAATGACGAAGACGGGGGGGAATGACCGAGATGGACACTCGAGAAAAGCAGGAGGTGAATGGTATAGCTTAGACTGAGACGAGAGAGGCAGAAAGGTGAACAGTAATGATGGATGGAAATGGATTCAGGGGATGTCAATAACTAATGGCTTTAAAGGACAAAAGTTCAAATTACACCAAATAAAACAGGACATGCTAGTTTAAAAAAATAAAAACTATATATGAGGGAGAATACAAACATCAGAAAAGGTACAGAAGGGAGGGGACAATAGGAAAGGAAGAAGAGAATCTCCAAGGATAAGTGGGTGAATAAAGAACAGGGCTGTCAAATTTCCTGTAAGTTGTACCCATCAGTTCAGTCAGTACCTTCATTGACTGAGGGGATGCTATGAGAAGCAGGACCAGGGCTGGGGGAGCCAGGGGCCCTCTGAGGAAGAACCCCAGGGGCCCCCGGAGGCCCAGCAGTTGTAGCGGCAGCAGAAACGGTGCTGGCTGTGGTGGCTACAGCAACTTGTAAAAGGAAGAAAAGGAGAAAAATAGTGAAGAGTGAAGGAAGATGTTAGAAAGATGTTAACTGTATACATACAGACACAGAACATAGAGGGAGGAGAGAAGCAGTCAAGTAGCGTGGATGAATATATTAAACTCAATTACAACACAGCAGCAACAGCAAACAATGAAATCGAGCAAATTACATATAAACTGAAAGAAAAGCTGTTGATCCAGTCTGGGAAAAAAAGGCCACATTGAATCAGATACTGTAACTCTTATTTGATTAGGAAGTACAGAGCAAGGCACAGAGCAGACAGGCGTCAGGAATGTTGGTAACAGTTTTCAGAATGCTTCTACAGTCCCATCCAAAAGTATTGAAACAGCTAAGCATTCCTTTATCTTTGCTCTAGACCAGGGTTCGGTCTGCAACCTTTACGAAAAGAGCCATTTGGACCAGCTCCCATTTGGACCATCTCCCACAAAACACTGTGAGCCACAAAAAACGTCTGACATCGAAGGTGAGTTGACATCAAAAGTGATAATAAAAGTATCACTTGTTTTATTTCCATCTGTATATAACAAACTATAGTGTTGTATTTATGAAATCAAGTGAACTGCATGAAACAAAAACATTTTGAACCAAAAATAGAGCTTGGTTGAACTTTATTTTCAAATAAAATAGTCAACGTCTATTTGAGTCTTCCTTGTATTAATGAAATAAAAGCACAACTTAAATTATCCACCTGCAGCAGACCAAAAATTCTGTCTGCTTTTGTGTTCTGTCATTTTATCGCTTATTGAGTGTGTAGTCAGCTGTCAACTGGAATTAAAAAGGACTATTACACTTAATGATATAAAATAAGTAGCTGTAAAATAATATGTAATTAAAATATTTATTTTACCTGGTTAATGTGATTTTTGTTCCTGAACCTCAGCACATCACGGCAGTAAGACATATGTCGCACGTAGCATAAATGTTCTGTTTTCTTCAGAAACTCTTATTTTCTTAGATTTATCCACGCTTTACCTTCCGGGGGTCAAATATACCTCAATAAATCTTAGTACCAGGTGTCTCTGTGACACATATTTTTTTTTTAATATAATAATAATAATCACATTTAGAATTAAGTTTGAAAAAACGAACTAAAACAAATTGAAATTAAATATTCATTACTTATTTTCTTAAGTCACAGGGAGCGTGAGCAGAAGGATGAAAGAGCCACATGCAGCTCTGGAGCCACGCAGGGTTTCCCACATATACATTTATTTGTGGCAGGATGCCACAAGTGAATTTTGGCCACCACCAGTAGATTTTGCCAGTATCTTTTTGTCCTTGCTGTGAATATAGCGTGTCATTACACGTCGCTCAGTAGGTGGCGATATGCATCGCCTCCGCGAAGACGAGCGGTTTGGGCAGCAAGAGAAAGCAAGCCGACAGCTGCCAGCAGAGCCTCCAGTGTGAATCGCGAGGGACACGAACACGCGAAGGTAAACAAGTAACTCAATCACAAAAAAAATAATTTAAAAAAAAATTAAGAGGGATAAGAGGTCTATGTGGTTGTTTTTGGCACAACTGTTGGTGGGGGAGGGGACATTAATTTCTGTATTTCATGCTCCACACAATAGACATACAATATATACAAAATATATAGGTATGTTATGACCAGTGGCATTTGTATGCCTATTTTACCAGGGCTTCAGAGTATTAGGCACCATTTCCTCAACATTTTCAACATTTAGACCATAACCAGGAAGGAGAAATCTTCACTTTTTACAGTTGAGCTGAGTAGCTTGGCAAAAGACTCCCCAATCATTTGGCCAATCACAGTGGCGATTGTTTGATTGACAACCACGTGACCAATCACAACCAAGTCGGAATCGATTACCGGCTGCCTTGCACTTGATTTAGTTTTCATGAGTGGGAAAGGTAAGAATGAAACTATTTTTTCTAATCAACAGCACAATAATTCCACAATACGAATTGTGGCAAGGCACAGATCTGGCCAAGGTTACAAAAAAAAATGCATACAGATATGGATTGACCATTCAGGCACAGGACGTGAAACATGTCTTTAAACAACAAAAGATCAACAAAGCGGCAGGCCCGGACAGTATGTAAGCCTCTAGCTTAAAAGTCTATGCGGACCAGCTCATTCCAGTTTTAAACAGATCTTCAATAGATCTTTGGAACTGTGTCCCATCCCGTCTCAAAGGCTTCATCCCAGTCCCTAAGAAACCTCCACTTTCAGGACTGAATGACTACAGGCCTGTCGCCCTGACATCTGTGATCATGAAGTCCTTTGCTATGAACGCCTCATGCTGGACCACCTCCAGTTTGCCTATAGAACAAACAGGTCTGTGGATGACTCAGTCAACATGGGACTGCACTTCATCCCAGAATACCTCGACGGCACAAGGACCAAAGCGGGGATCCTGTTCTTGGACTTCAGCTCTGCGTTCACCAACATCAACACCGAACTCCTCTCCTCCAAGCTTCTCCAGCTCAACGGCTCACCTGGCACCTGCCAGTTGATTTACAGCTTACTGACGGGCATGTCACAGCAGGTGAGGCTGGGGGACACCACCTCATCCACACTCACCACCAGCAGAGGGCCCCCCCCCCAAGCATGTGTCCTCTCGCCGCTGCTCCTCTCTCTCTACACGAATGACGTAACCTCAACCCACCCGGCTGTCAAACTCCTGAAGTTTGCAGACAACACCACAGTCATCGGCCTCATCAAAGACTGTGACGAGTCTGCTTATTGACAGTAAGTGGAGCGGCCAACACAACCTGGAGCTGAACACGCTCAAGACGGTAGCGATGATTGTGAACTTCAGAAGGCATCCTTCGCCACAGCTGCGTCTCACACTGTCCAACTGCCCTTTGTCAACTGTCGCAAATTTCAAGTTCCTGGGAATTACGGTCTCTCACAACCTGAAGATGGAGACCAACATCAACTCCTTCCACAAAAAAGGCCCAACAGAGGATTTACTTCCTGCGGCTTCTGAGGGAGCACGTCCTGCCACAGGAGCTATTGAGGCAGTTCTACACAGCAGTCTTTGAATCGGTTCTGTGTTCATCCATCACAGTCTGGAAGGAGGACAAGATCAGACTGCAACGGATAGCCAAGGCTGCGGAGAATATATTTGGTACCCACCTATCCACTCTTGAGGATGTGCACGCTGCCAGGACCAAGCCAAGGGCATGAAAAACCCTCTTGGACTCTCCACATTCTGGTCACCACGTACAGTGGGTACGGAAAGTATTCAGACCCCTTAAATTTTTCAGTTTGTTATATTGCAGCCATTTGCTAAAATAATTTGAGTTCATTTTTGTCCTCAATGTACACACAGTACCCCATATTGACAGAAAAAAATGTGCCCTGCGATTGGCTGGCAACCAGTTCCAGTGTGTACCCCGCCTCCTGCCCGACGACAGCTGGGATAGGCTCCAGCACGCCCGCGACCCTAGTGAGGAGAAGCAGCTCAGAAAATGGATGGATGGATGGATGGATGGAAAATTAAATCCTGAAATATCACAGAAGCATCCAGACCCTTTGACACCTTCATTGGAGTCCAGCTGTGATTGACTATACTGATTGGACTTGATTAGGAAAGCCACACTGCTGTCTATATAAGACCTTACAGCTGACAGTGCATGTCAGAGCAAATGAGAATCATTAGGTCAAAAGGAAGTGCCTCAAGAGCTCAGACACAGAATAGTGGCAAGGCACAGATCTGGCCAAGGTTACAAAAAAAACAATTTTTGCTGCACTTAAGGTTCCTCAGAGCACAGTGGCCTCCATAATCCTTAAATGGAAGACGTTTGGGACTACCAGAACTCTTCTTAGAGCTGGCAGTCCGGCCAAACTGAGCAATCGGGCGAGAAGAGCCTTCTAACTCCATGCTTAATGTGGGAATGGTGTTCTTGGTGTCAGTCTGAATTCCTCTTCCTCCAAACAAGGTGAGTCAAATTGATTCCAAACAGCTCAATTTTTGTCTCATCTTTGGGAGAAGGTGATGTGGTCACATTACCTTTTCTCAAATCATTATTATTATTTTTTTTAATCATTCAGGTGTTCATTGGCAAATGTGGGACGGGCCTGTACATGTGTCTTCTTGAGCAGGGGGACCTTACAGGTGCTACAGGATTTTAATCCATTACGACTCTAGTGAGGATAAGCGGTAAAAAAAAATAAAAATGGATGGATGGATGGACAACGTAGTGTGTTACCACCTAAGGCTTTCCGTAAAAACAGCCTGGAGAAAAGGCATTCAAATCCATAAATATAGCCACTGTGTTTTCAGATTGATACAACTTGGCATAGTAACCTATATATAATTGATTTAATATCGAATGACAATATTGCAATGGGATCTTTCAATGCAGCTGTAGATAACACAGAACGTGCTTAACAGCAAAAATCAACAGTTTTGTGACCCTACCATAGTTACCATATAGAAGATGTAGCAAAGGGCAAAACATTTACTGTTGTTGCAGAGAAAACAAGATAATACAGAGGAAGATAGAAAGTTGCACATATGAACAGAATAGATTAAATGAAAGTGCAGTGAAAGAAACACTTAAACACTGTACAATTAATACAAAAAATAGAGATGGCCTAATACATTTGTAAAACACATGGATAAGCAAGGCATAAGACTGTCATACGTTTATGTGTAAACCACAAAAACTATTGAAGTCAATGTGAGGTACTTTTGTTGGCCAATCTACTGATTGCTGGTAATTCCTTGCTTAACCTTTGGCAATCAGGACAACACTGAAGAAAATGTTTTGGAATAAGTGTCTCTGTGGAATATGTTTAGAAAGTACTAAATGCAAGAAGTAGGAAGAAAAATCACTGTTCTTTAACTACTGGTTGAAGTAGGACTTTAGGGGGCTTTTTTTCACAGGAAGATTATGAGCAGTTATTAGCGCGCGCGCGCACGCACGCACGCACACACACACACACACACGCACACACACACACACGCGCACACACACACACAATTGATTTGAGTAGACTCTCTGAGCAGAGATCATGGCCAAGTAGTCCCTCTGATTGGACACGAATAGGAGTGTGGGGCGAACCAGTCCACGCGCTAGTCACGCTTCACCCCATTAGAGCATGACAATAGCACAAAACCCCATTCCCTCCCACCAAAAACACAAGTGTGCCCTCCAAGGCAAGTGTGTGTGTGTATAAACAAATGTGCAGGTATTGTGCTAGACAAGTGTGCATATGTGCACGTGTGGTTGGCAGATGGTGACAGATGGTTACAATGTCACCTATAGTGAACCAGAAAAAAAGTTAACACTTTTTCTTTTGTAAATCACTGTTTTGCAGTTTTTGGGGGGTAATTCTTCCTCCCAATAAAAATATTTATAACAAAATTCTTCTCCTAATACACTTAAAAGACACCTAAATTATAAGTGACACAAATTTCAAATGTTTTATGTTTTGTCTGTGGCAGACTTGCGTCATGACAGACTCTCGAGGCAGAAGAATGCCAACAAAATATTTTCTACACATTTGTTGGCAGACATATAACCATACAAGTTAAATGTGAAATGAAAAATAATATTAGAGCTGAGCTTTTGAGATGAAAAAGTAGTTATGAACAGTACTTTACTGGTTTGGTGAATAAATACAATTAAGAAAAGCATGCGTTCAATAAAAATGTGGTGCACAAGAAGACTTAGATGTAAATTTTTGAGTGGTTTGGTTTATAATTTCAGATTTTATAAGAAAAGCAATTGATGGTCCAAAAGGCTTTCTCAGAAATAATTTTTAGGAGGTTTAAACTCCAGCTGTTAGACCTCTAACATGTCAAAAATGAGAAGAGTATTTAAAAAGATCCACTGAACAAGAAAAAACCAGCAGCTTCCTTCTGTGATATTTTTTTGAAGTCTCTGTGGGATTTATTGCCAGTAGCTACATTCTGAGCCCCAGCCTCTCTCCCAATGTCCCCGCAGGGCCCCATGGGTGTGCGAAACAAGCGCCCCCTCCTTTTGTAGTTACCTTGTTTGATCTGGGCTTGTAGCGCCGGGTTGGAGGGCTGAGGGGGTGTGGCCGGCGTCCTACGAGGAGTCTCCGGGGTTCCTCCTGGTCTGGGAGGCCTAGAGGACGATCACAAAGACAAGGCATGAAATATTAAAGGAACGGGCAGGAGAAAGGTGGGAGAGCACAAAAAAACGGACGCACACACCGTCCACACACACACACACACACACACACACACCCAAGAGGGCATTTGTGTGCTCAGTCTACTGAATTTTTAATGAGGGCACACTCCTGTGCCTGAACATACCAGAGGAAACTAACTTTTAGAGACATACAAATATCGAGTATGACGATTGACGAACAAGGATGTACACATCATATTAATGCAAGTCGAGTGATGGCAAAACCTATGAAAGACATTTATATATTGCACATATTAAAATATTTCTTTTTTTTAAAGTAATTGAAAAACCTGAAATCATTATAACATTATAGTCCTGTGACAAAGAGGATCCAATCAGGATTTGTAGCTCAGATAAGTTTTCATGTGGACTAAAACAGGAAAAGAAACAGTGTCTAGATACAGTATGCAACGACTTTGCCTCATTGCCTTTAAAAATAATCATCCATATTAAAATGTTTCTTTTCATTTGACTATGAATGACATTTCAATATGATGGTAAGAATAACAAGGCGTGGTGAAGTTCAACCAGAAAACAGGTCTTTGTTTTTGATATACAGGAGGTGTCTTCCAGATCAGAAATTTTGACATCAATATTATAAAAGGACCACTGATGAGAATCTGGAAGTCTGAAGATAGTCTAATTTTGTATCTCTTAAAATAATTGAGACTGAATCTTTCAACAGTAGTCAGAGAAGCTAACCAATTCTTTTTAAAACAAACAAAAAAAAAAATTCTTGTCCAAAAATGTTATGCTTCTTTTGTTTCCATTTTTTTTTTTTTTAAATAATAATAAATGATATTGCGCAAGAAAACATTATAATTTGTATTGCTTTTCCAGAAGCTGTAGTGTTCGCGTCCTACCACCTCACACAATGCATTAAATGGTTAGGGCTGTATGTAATCTAAACAAAATCAAAACAATTCAATCAAAAATTCCACCTAAACGCAAGAGGTAAAAAAAAACAAAAAAACATAGCAATTATAGCACTAAATACAGTTTAGTGAGCAAATCAAGAGCTTTTTTTGTCAAACTACAAAATTGATCCTCAACTTAGATTTGTGGGACAGATGGTAGAGTAATGAACATTCAATTCACGGGCAACAGCTCTGGTGGACATTCCTGCAGTTAGCATGCCAACTGCACGCTCCCTCAGAACTTGCAACATCTGTGGCATTGTGCTTTGTGATAAAACTGCCCATTTCAAAGTGGCCTTTTATTGTGGCCAACCTATGGCACACCTGTGCAATAAACATGATGTCTAATCAGCATCTTGATATGCCACACCTGTGAAGTGGGATGCATTATCTCGACAAAGGAGAAATGCTCACTCACACAGATTTAGACAGATTTGTGAACAATATTTGTGGGGAAATTAACTTTTGTGTATGAAGAAAAAGTTTTAGTTCTCGGAGTCCAGCTCACGAAAAATGGGGTGTTGCGTTTATATTTTTGTTGAGTGTATGTGTACAGCCTCCTGTGTTTATGTACTATGAATCCAGTGTTTTAGCAGGAGTGAAAGATTTCTTTTTCCTTCTGAAATGTAATCAGTGGTGTAGACTGCTTGCCTGTTGCAGCTCTACACCTAACTCACATCCCCAGCATGCAAGACACTGCTTCAAGTAATCAGGTATAGTATTTGTTTGAGAGCGTCATTTGGGTTTCTTTGCGTTACCTGGATGGTGCCTTCTTCATGTGCTCGCCAACAAAGGTGGCATTGGTCATGCCCATCAGAGTGTTGGCCAGAGAGATGACAGACAGGAGGTGCTGCGTAGTTACTGCCCTTGACACACCGTATGTCCCCTTGCCAACAATGTCTGACAATGTCAGCTTCTGACCTGTTGCAAGGGACAACTGCTGCAGCAAAGACTCCTAACAAATGGAGAACAATAAATGAACCAAAAGCAGGTAGGTGATGGTGAGAGCAGATCAAAGGTTATTTTATCAGCTCCCAATAGCGCGACACTTTCTAAATAAAAAAAACACTGGTTACACTTTAGACTAAACCTTATTCAAGATCACATTTTACATATAAAATACGCACGAAACATTTGCAACCTTTAACAAGAATTTTGTAATCATAATTTTCCAATCGGGCCTAAAATGGAGCAGCACTGCGGTCAAGTGGTTAGCACAGCCACCTCACAGTTCTGAGGAACTGGGTTCAAATTCAGACTCTGTCCTTTTTGTGCGGCGCTTGCATGTTCTTCCCATGCTTGTGTCACACTTACAAAAATCATACATCTTAGGTTCACTGAAGACTAAATTGTCCTTAGCTGTGAATCTCAGTGTAAATGGTTGGTTGTTTACATGTGCCCTGCGTTTGGATGTTGACAGTCCAGGGTGTACCCTGCCTCACGTCCAAGTCGGCTGGGATAGGGTTCAGCTCAACCTGCGACATAAGGATAAGCAGTATCGAAAATGGATGGGCCTAAAACTTAGTTCTACCATTGTTGCAGTCAGGCGGCATGGTGGAAAACTGGTGAGAACATCTGCCTAACAGTTCTGAGGACTGGGGTTCAAATCCCGGCCCCGCCCATGTGGAGTGTGCATGTTCTCCCCGTGCCTGCATGGGTTTCTCAGGGCACTCTTGTTTCCTCCCACATCCCAAAAACATGCAGGGTAGTTTAATTGAAGACTCTAAATTGCCCGTAGGTGTGAATGTGAGTGCGAATGGTTGTTTGTATGTATGTGCCCTGCGATTGGCTGGCGACCAGTTCAGGGTGTACCCCGCCTCTTTCCCGAAGATAGCTGGGATAGCCTCCAGCACGCCCGGGACCCTAGTGAGGATAAGCGGAACGGAAGATGAGTGAATGAATGAATGTTGCAGTCAATTACCGCATTATGTGATATAAAGTGATTATGTACTATAAATTTGTCGACACAATTTATGTTCTACCAATCCTGACCAACATAAGGGCAAGTAATAGTTGGTGTTTCTTGATGTTTTCCCAACATAGGACCATTACACAAACAAGGGGTAGACTGCATGATTGAATAATTTATCAATTTATTGATCAATTAATTGATTGTTTAGGATGTGAGTTGAAATTGTTGATCAATTGCGTCTGGAAGCAATTTGAGAGCACTACTTGGTTGCAACCAGCAGATGCATTGTTTATTCAGTCAACTGTTAAAACATTTAACAACATCCAAACAGACTTCTGTTATGGAGTAACATTATCTTGCTCAATACAACACTGGCATTTAAACAGGGGTTGGGACAAATGGATACCATATGAAAAAAAATGTATTCCTCGATTGCTTAATGGTTAATTTTCGCATAATCAATCCAGGATATTCAGTCAATTCGATCATGTTAAAAACCCATCCGTAATGGGGGGAAAAAAAATGTTAACACCGAAAACAACGTTTTTCAAGGAAGATTTGCCCGGTGTTAACTACACAATGGGACAGATTGGTACATACCTTAAAGGTGGGCAGCATGAGGGACATGTGACCTCCTCTGGAGATTAGGCCAAAAGAGATGGGGCAGTGTGGCCTGAGCATGCCGAGTCTCTCCAGACAGATACCGTCCAACCGCTCGTTTAGGCCCCAGGCATGCAAACAGGACATGAAGAGTTTGGCTGTGTCCATTGTCAGGTTGTACTCTAGAAGACTCAGAGACTTTGATTTCTCCTCGCGCCTCCTCATCTCCTCCTCCTCTTCCTCATCTTCGTCCAGCAGGTGCTCCTTGATGGTCTCCTTCATTGTTTCCTTTACCTATTTTTTTTTTTTTTTTTTTTTTTATATATATACACATCAACACAAGTGTTTTAAACCAAGTCTTTAAAGGTCAAGGTACTTATTTGTCGTATGATGTAAGAGGTCTGCTCCAGACAGTATATGTAGCTCCAACTAGTCTGGATTAAGATCCATTTATTCATTCCATCTTTGTATTTGGTGATTCATGAGACCTAAGCAGTGCCACTTAAACTATGTAGTTCATATGCAGCCAATTGGCACTTATGCACCTTAATTGGCACATTGTGGCGGTCAGTACACTTGTGAATTAGCAGTTTCGCTAAAATGGGCATAGGTTCACTTTTACTTGTGTATTTTGTAGTTGTTGTACAATATCCCTGCGATTGGCTGGCAACCAGTTCAGGGTGTACCCGCCTCCTGCCCGATGATAGCTGGGATAGGCTCCAGCACTCCCGCGACCCTAGTGAGGCTAAGCGGCTCAGAAAATGCATGGATGGATGGACAATATCCCCAGTCTATTTTAAACAGATGATGTGTTTACTTGATATACAGAAATGTGATATTTCAACATGAAATTTTAAGCTAGAAGTCAAACATAAAATTGTTGAAACTGTAAAATGTTAACAATTCTGGATTGTTGCGCGTCTCTTCCTGACCTGCTTGAAGATCTTGTTGGCCAGGAAAGAGCCTCCCTTGTCAGCCCCAGCCTGGCTTTTCTGAAGCGTCTCAGGGGACACCAGCATGGGATTTGGCCTCTGAGCTTCTTCTGTCAGCAACTGGATGATCACTGCTTCCACGTCAAAGAACAGCACATGCATGTCTGGGTCCGTGAGGTTGGTCTTCATTGCCTGGACCACCAGTGCGTTATGGGAGTATTTGGGTAGGTTTCCCTAAAGAAAAGGAAAAGGTTGAAAAATCTAATATTTGTAAAACCAGTGAATAGGTGAGACATAGGAGATAAATCTTTAAATGAGTAAGACCATATTGCGGTCACTCGTCTGAAAACCCCAAACAAATGCTCAAATCGAGAAACTGTTTCCATTACATTTTGAGGAGGTACTGTTGTCTTAAAAGCATGTTATTTATTGCTTACTCACAATCATAAACCATAACTGGCACAATACACACACAACCTCGAGTAGACTCTCTTTTCCCAGAATTCGGAAAATGATGAATCCGTAAAATCAGCAATCATACAGTTATTACCCATGAAAATATGTATTTTTTTAAAAAAAAATAGTTATTTTAGGCTGAAAGAACACACAAAAAAATAAAACAGCATTCTCTTCCTGGTGCCTGTGTCAAAGTCAGTGTGTTCCAGTGGATGAACATTACCACCTAAAGGCGGAGGGTCCTATTGCACACATGTATGGACATAACGACGCGTACAAATGAAGAATACATAATTGGGTTTTGATGGCCTTTTTTCATTGTATTTATTTTGTGCACCAGAAACCAGAAGAAACTCTATTGTGGTATTGTAGTAATGTCGTGTTGGTTAGGTATCAAAAGTCACAATACAATCAATAGTTCACATTTAAAAAGCTCGGTCATGACACACTTAATCAAATATTATCCATTTTCCATGCACATCCTCATAATTAGTGTGCATATCAAATGATGAATTACAGATATTTAAAAAAATTGTATGAATAACTCTGACATTAATAAATGGATGATTAATGAATCAATTGATACTTTATTTTTACATTGCCAGTACTTGCAGATCTCCACCTGTGCCATGACTCTCTCTGACCTCTGTAGGATGTCTGTTCCTTATGTTTAGGATGTATGATCATTCTTATGCTGTTTTACTCTTTGACTGTTTTGAAAATCCCACATGGCCCTTCAAAGATCAACAGCTGCAGGTGTATGCAGGAAACTGAGCAAATGTGGTGGAACAGACAGTTCTCAGGACGTTTTCCAAGTTCCCCCTCGAACAATGCTACCACTGTTTCATGGGGGAAAAAATCCACACATTCATAGCATGTACAGTTTCAACATTGCCACCATTACCACACTTCTGCTTGGTTGACACACACTGGTAAATCTAAAATCCATTTTAGTAGCCAGTGTATACAGACTTTGTAGCACCAGCACAAATGCATTACATTTTTAAGTATTTTCATTTTTGTGTATTTTGGTTAATTTTACGAAAAGTTATTACATTTCAGGGTGAAAAAAAGATATTTATTGTATTTTAAATCACTGCTCAATGTCAAAATGGGTCAAATTTGACCCAAACAGTACATCGGTGTTAAATGTGGTAAGTTATCAAAAAGTATTCTTTTAGATAACATGTGAAAAGCGCATAGGTGGGACTTATAATGAATTAGTTATTTAAAAATGATTTGTGCATGGGCCCATTATCCTACTGAGTCCTTGTGATACACAGCAGACAGAGAAAACATCCAAAAAGAGAATTATGTCCAACTAGTTAGTGTGAAAGTGTCTCTGAGATATCATTTATTATTTAGGTTAAAAACTGTAATAAACTCCAACTTAGAATGTGAAAATGTGAAGCTCTGAGAAAAGGAGAGCCAAACACAGTACGGTTCAAGTCCCACCAACATGGTGTGCCAGTATGATTAACAGATTAATTGAACTATACAATAAATATACAACTATACACTGATTTTTTTTAACAAGCTCATAATCAAGGTTTACACACTTTGCTCAAACTAATTTTCAATGATGTGACTAACTCATGTCCATTTGACAGTAACAGAGAACTAAAACAGCATAATCAACCATAAGATGATTAAACCCAGACCAAAAAAATAAAAATAAATCTATTGATTATCTTATTCCCAACTCTAGCAATACTGTACTTCCTTCAAACAAAAAGAAAACAAAAACACAGTTCAGCAGAAATACCAGAGGACAAATTCAAAGTCACATATTGACTTCCTTATCCCTGAATAAAAGGTATAACTGTAAACACAGATGATGGCTTGCAGCTGACTGGGTGTAGTGTTTGTGTTGATAGTATGACATTTCATCTTTCATCACACAGCAGGGGAGCACACACAGCCACTCACACGGGGGATGGTGGATGGTTTTGACCCATGATGTTTATAGTTATATGACAGAAATGACCCTGGGGTGGGAGGCAACAGCAAAAACAACAACAACAAAAAACTGATGTATTTCTGATAGAGCAAGGCATGAAAAATGCAGCTGTTGTGCGCTGGCCTTTTCAGAAAAGAACTGTGATTATGAGGTGTTATAAGAGGAAAATCCAGGGAGCCACCTCCAATAAACATACAGTGGAAGGAATATGAAAAAGATACCCAGCAAAAGGAAAATAAAGGACAACCCAGAAGAGGAAAAAAGCCTATGGTAAAACAAACTGTACATCGAGGTAAATGAGTGCAATAATAACAGGCAGCCGAAAACAACACTGTATTCCTGAACAATTTCCAGAATTTGTTTTCAAAGCACAAAAGGTCAACCTCTTCATCAGTAAATTATCAGGGGTTGTGTGAGACCCAAACAGACATTTTGGACAATTCTCTGCTGAACAGACTGGAGAATATCTTGTTTTGTGTCAGCATTTGTGCCACAATAAATGAAAGCTAGGCCCACAAAGGCATGCTTGGATGAGTTTGGTGTGAAACAACATTGCTGGCCTCCACAGATGCCTAAACTCACACTCATTGAACACCTTGAGGGTAAACTAGAATGGAGATTGTAGAAAAGGCCTTAAATAAGCAAATTTTAAAATTGTCCATATCGTTAAGTTTATGTATGTGTTCCAATATTTTTGTCCTGAGTGTGTATCAGGGACTTGCTTTGTGGTCAACTACTTTGTATTTTTAACTATATAAAAAAATAACAGCTATATGCTGGCTAGTACTGGGAACACATCATCATATGATGAGTTCTGTAACAGACGTGTATCATATACCATCTAGCTAACTCTGGATCTAGCAAAAACTACTTTATGGTGGAAAATTAGGGCGACCTCAATACACTGTTATGTTTCAAAGTGTTGCAACGATATACAAACAACAACAACAACCAGCATCTCTCTTGAAATTGTTGAGAGCGCTGCTTTCCGAAAGGTCAAGTTCTTGGATATCCATCCATCCATCCATTTTCTGTACCGCTTATCCTCACTAGGGTCGCGGGCGTGCTGGAGCCTATCCCAGCTTATCTTTGTTCGCCAACCAATCGCAGGGCACATATAAACAAACAACCAATCACACTCACATTCACAATTTAGAGTCTTCAATCAACCTACCACGCATGTTTTTGAGATGTGGGAGGAAACCGGAGTACCTGGAGAAAACCCACGCAGGCACGGGGAGAACATGCAAACTCCACACAGGTGGGGCCAGGATTTGAACCCCGTTCCTCAGACCTGTGAAACAGATGTGCTAACCAGTCATGCCGCCAGTTCTTGGAGATGGGCTTCACAATTGATTGATATGTAAGCGTGACTTTGGCTGCAACAATTCAATGAGCCTGATCGTCGGTGATTTTTTAAAATGAGGCCCTGCTGCATATGGAAAGTGCTTTAAAATAATAGCTTTTATTTCCATCTCAGGACGTTAGTAGAGAGCCGGCGGGCTTGTCAAGGTAAGATACTATTAACAATCGTCGTAGCGGCTGGTTTGACTTTTTGGCTTGACTGACCGCAGTACAAAAACACTAAAAGTAAATACAGAGGGAAATCACAACTGTCAAGTTCTTTGCAGTTTGTGACACAACTGATCAATCAAGCAGAACAACGGAGACGCACCCTTCCTTGACAATTCACTCTACTGATGGGGATTTTCATATGAAAAGTCAGTAGTTACAGCCTAATGTTTTAGCGTTTTATGCATTAACTGTATTTGCTTGCATGAAGTTGCAATTTGTGATTAAAACTCCCATTACATTGACTATTATTCTCCTCTAACATGTATTCATTTAGTATCCTCTATCATTTATTCTTATTAATTTTGCACTGAAAAGTGCAGAGTTGAAAAATAATGCAATAAAAATACAATATTTTTCCCTAACATCAACAATAATCGTGACTAATAATCGTGATTACAATATGGATCAAAATAATCGCAATTATTATTTTGGCCTTAATCCAAGACTGCGCCTACAAGGTGGACGCCTCGGTAACGTAGTGTCCTTGCTTTTGTCTTTTTCGTTCGTCTTAGGAGACATTACGTGACTTCCTTACATGAGGCAAGACTTGCTAAGAACTGGGGAGTACACTCCAGACCTTTTTCTGCCAACTTTCATAAATCAAGGTTTTTTTTTTGTTGTTTTTTTGTTTTGTTTTTATAAATCGGAGTTACTCACCAGCAGAGTGACTGCACTCTATGGTGCATGGAGAAGGCATCGACGCGGCCACAGAGGGAACAGTGTCGGAATGGAAGTTACAGTAATTTCTCGTGTGTAATGCAATATTTTTCCCCCCAAATAAACTTCAAAAGTCAGCAGTGCCTATTAGGGGCAGCATGGTGGAGGGCTGGTTAGTTCTGAGTTAGTTTTGAGGACCTGGGTTCAAATCCGGCCTTGCCTCTGTGAAGTTTGCATGTTCTTCTCGTGCCTGCATGGGTTTTCTCCGGGTACGCCGGTTTCCTCCCACATTCCAAAAACATGTATAGCAGGTACAATGAATGCTTAAATATGAGTAGGTATGTGTTTTAATGCAGCCCAATGGGGGGCACAAGCCAGTGCAAACTGTAGGCTGGTCACAAGCCCGGATAAATGCAGAGGGTTGCGTCAGGAAGGGCATCCGTCTTAAAACTTTGCCAAACAAATATGAGCGTTCATCTAAAGAATTCCATATCGGATCGGTTGTGGCCCAGGTTAACAACGTCTGCCCCCAGCACTGTTAACCTGCAGGGGTCCGGTGGAAATTCAGCTACTGTAGGTTGAAGTTGAAGACGAAGGAGAGGTGGAAAGTGGGTTCTTTGGGAGAAAAAGAGGAGGAAAGCACAGAGCCTAGAATTCAATGTGGGGACTTTGAATGTTGGGACTACGACAGGAAAATCTCGGGAGTTGGTTGATATAATTAGGACAAAGGTTGATATATTGTGTGTCCAGGAGACCAGGTGGACCAGGTGCAGTAAGTCTACAAGTTTAGGGGTAGGCTTTAAATTATTTTACCATGGTATAGATGGGAAGAGAAATGGAGTAGGGGTTATTTTAAAGGAAGAGTTAGCTAAGACTGTCTTGGGGGGGAAAGGAGTATCAGATCGAGTGATGAGGCTGAAGCTTGAAATTGAGGGTGTTATGTATAATGTGATTAGCAGCTATGCCCCACAGGTAAGATGTGACTGAGAGTTGAAAGAGAAATTCTGGAAGGAGCTAGATGAAGTAGTTCTGAGCATCCCAGACAGAGAGAGAGCCATGATTGGTGCAGATTGTAATGGACAGGGGTGATGAAGAAGTGATGGGTAAGTACAGCATCCAGGAAAGAACCTTGGAGGGACAGATGGTGGTAACTTTGGAAAAAGGATGGAAATGGCTGTAGTGAACACTTTCTTCCAGAAGAGGCATGAACATAGGGTGACCTACAAGAGTGGAGGTAGAAGCACGCAGGTATATTGCATCTTGTGCGGACGATGTAATCTAAAGGAGTTTACAGACTGTAAGGTAGTGATAGGGGAGAGTGTGGCTAGACAGCATAGGATGGTGGTGTGTAAGATGACTCTGGTGGTGGGGAGGAAGATTAAGAAGACAAAGGCAGAGCAGAGAACCATGGGGTGGATGCTGAGAAAGGAAGAGTGTTGTGTGGCTTTTCGGGAAGAGCTGAGACAGGTTCTTTGACAGGAGGAGCTTCCAGAAGACTAGACCACTACAGCCAAGGTGGTCAGAGAGACAGGCATGAGAGTACTTGGTGTATCTTCTGGCAGGAAAGGAGAGATGGAGACATGGTGGTGGAACCTCACAGAACAGGAAATCATACAAGGAGAAGAAGTGGGACACTGAGAGGACCGAGGACAGGAGAAAGGAATACACTGAGATGCGACGTAGGGTGAAGGTAGAAGTGGCAAAGGCCAAACAAGAGGCATTTGATGACATGTATGCCAGGTTGGACACTAAAGAAGGAGAAAAGGATTTATACAGGTTGGCCAGATAGAGGGATAGAGATGGGAAGGATGATGGTTAGGGTGATTAAGGATAGAGATGGAAATGTGTTGACTGGAGCCAGCCCAGCAGCGTGCTGTATAGATGGAAACAATACTTTGAGGAGTTGATGAATGAGGAAAATGACAGAGAAGGAAGAGGAGAAGACGCAAGTGTGGAGGACCAGGAAGTGGCAATGATTAGTAAGGGGGAAGTTACAAGGGTGATGTGCAGAGCTGTGGGAACTATTGAATAAAGTTGATGAGCCACACAATGAAGTTATGGGAAAGAGTCGTGGAGGCTAGACTCAGGAAAGAAGTTAGTATTTGCGAGCAACAGTATGGTTTCATGCCTAGAAAGAGTACCACAGATGCATTATTTGCCTTGAGGATGTTGATGGAAAAGTACAGAGAAAGTGAGAAGGAGTTGCGTTGTGTCTTTGTGGATCTAGAGAAAGCCTATGACAGAGTACCCAGAGAGGAACTGTGGTACTGCATGCAGAAGTCTGGAGTGGCAGAGAAGAATGTTTGAATAATACAGGACATGTATGAGGGCAGCAGAACAGTGGTGTGGTGTGCTGCAGGTGTGACAGGAGTTTAAGGTGGAGGTTGGACTGCATCAGGGATCAGCCCTGAGCCCCTTCCGAGAATCCCCGTGGACCATGATTTTGCAGATGACATTGTGATCCGCAGTGAAAGCAGGGAGCAGGTGGAGGAACAGTTAGAAAGATGGAGGCATGCACTGGAGAGGAGAGGAATGAAGATGAGCCAAAGTAAGACAGAATATATGTGCATGAATGAGAGGGGTGGAGGGGGAAGAGTGAGTCTACAGGGAGAAGAGATAGCAAGGGTGGAGGAATTTAAATACTTGGGGTCAACAGTCCAGAGTAATGGTGAGTGTGGTAAGGAAGTGAAGAAAGGGGTTCAAGCAGGCTGGAACGGGTGGAGGAAGGTGTCAGGTGTGTTATGTGACAGAAGAGTCTCTGCTAGGATGAAGGGTATAGTTTATAAGACAGTGGTGAGGCCAGCCATGATGTACGGAATAGAGACAGTGGCACTGAAGAGACAAGGAAGCAGAGCTGGAGGTGGCGGAAAGGAAGATGTTGAGGTTTGCTCTAGGAGTGACCAGGTTGGATAAAATTAGAAATGCACTCTTCAGAGGGACAGCTAAGGTTAGATGTTTTGGAGTCAAAGTGAGAGAGAGCAGACTTCGATGGCTTGGATGCATCCAGAGGAGAGACAGTGAGTATATTGGTAGAAGGACTCGTCACATAGGGTGTTGTTTCACCAAATCACTTATTTCAATGTTTTGCAACAGTTTGTAACTATAGCTTAGCAATGAGCATGGCTTTGACATGCTCTTCACCTATCCACTCCTCGTCGTCCCTTCGTGACACTTTTGTAAGAAGCATGTTAAGAAGTGTAGCTGATTCGCTACCATGGAGACTTACCATTGCATTGACACTGGACGCAAAGAGAACATTTGCCTACGCGCCTTGGCAGTCAGGGGGGCGTATTAAAATAGCATGCACCATCTGTACAATGTGGCCGCGCTGGTAATGTCAGAAGCTGCATTTCCCCCCCCCCCCCCATTATCCGGAACAATCAGTGTTACGGCCGTAACAAGTCAACATTCAGTATGTTCCATAACAAAATACAGACATTCCATTACATTTTGTAGCTCTGAAAATTGTGTACTAATGAGCTCAGCACACATTGCAGCGCAGACTTGGAGTCGCTGTTTTTGAACTGTAGTCGCCACGCGAGATTGCTTCAATCACACTCGCTGGTGTTTACATCCCCCACAGGCTAACACAAACTGAGCCCTGCAAATGCTGGCTGACCAAGTAAGCAAAAAAAAGCACCCACATTCACCCCTCATTATTCTTGGGGACTTTAACAAAGAAAAACTCAACCATGAACTCCTTGAACATTTTTGAACCATGAATTGACTGGTAAAGTCACCAGGGAAAGCAACATTCTAGACCACTGCTATACCACGCTCAAGGACACGTACCGTGCTATTCTCCATGCAGTTTTGGGCCCATCTGATCACGGTCACTGTTTTTCACTTAAGAGCAACATACAGGCACAAACTTAAAAGTGCAAACAAAGCCTGTGGTGAAAACAGTAAAGAGGTGGACGAATGAAGCTAAGATAGAACTTCAAGGGTGTTTAGACGGCACAGACTGGAGTGTCTTTGAAACTTCATCTGGCAGCTTGGATGAATATACGGACACTATTACAGCCTACATCAGCTTCTGTGAAGATGTGTCTAGTGACTTGTCAGAGCAACCCCCCACCACCCTAACAACTTGATAAACGGCATTCTTCCAAGCTGCCTCACTGCGCAAGACGACCACAAGAATCCTTAATTTATCTTACCAGGACCTTAAACTAATTAACAGCTCCCCAACAAATCTGGATTCCAGTCATCAAATACCCTTTTGATGTGGAGAACTGATAGTAACCAAAAGGTTGGGAGATTCTCTGTCCACTGGAATGCAGATGACACCCACTGGCGGTTGAGAGTTACTGCAAACCTGTGAACTCTCATTCGAAGTTTCTTTAACTGAAGATAAATGTCTGTTTTGATATTTTACGAACCCTGCAGTAATATTCCAAATGTATGCCTTGGTGTCTGTGTCACCTTTACAGGTTCAGCTGCGAAACCTTGAGAACTGTTCGTCTTGATTTGATGCCGAACAGTACGAAATGTTGGATTGAATAATAAGACTAAAGTTTAAACATTCATTCATTATGCTTGATCAATGAGTAAGAGTACAAAGTTGGGAGTATTTTATATTAATATATGATTTTTACATAATTTTTATGGCTTAATTGTAGACCAAAATTCAAGTCAATGGGCGTGGTCTTCTCCAGTTTCCCCGTCTCTTAGACATGCCCCCTGGGTATTGAACTCGCGCCTCCTCTTCTCTGTTGTCTCTGGCTTCTTGGCTCCTGTCCTTCATGCTGAGGGTTACCTAGGCACAGCTCTCCCCCCTCCCCTTTTCTTTGTTCGAACACGTAGTTTGGCCAACACGAACCTGGGATGTAGACTTGGCTTTCCGGCCTACGTGGGTCACCACTAGGCAATCAGAGCAGCGACTACTAAGAGTACCAGGTACACTCCCAGCCAAGCGTGAGCTATCTGATGTGCCAGCGGATCCCGAAAAAGTCAGGAGGAGGAACGGTCGTATTCTCCCACCGAAAGCGTGATGAACAACTTCCCTTTTTCTTCTCCTGCCTGTTTTTGTTTTATTTTGTGCATCCTTTTTTCTTCAAACAAAACTGCCTCAGTTCTCCTAAGATGCAAAGAGAAAAACCATCCCCCATAGACCAGCAGATCTACAGTCTTGAGTAACACAACAATGGTTGTCAGAATGTATAAGATTAGTTCCTTATAATTTTGGGGAAAATACTATCTTCATGCAAATCCCAACTTTGCTCTCTCTCGCTATGCCTCAACTCATTTCACGGTCACATTTTCATTTTTAGCCCAGCAACACGAAGTCCTATTTCCCTTTTGGTATGCCTATTTTTCTTTCTGTTACCAATGTTTGCCTGTCCTTTGTTCTGTAGTTAAATCCCTCCGTGAAGATTTCCGTTTAGATATAATTAAATCTATAAAATTCCACTTCTTGTGTTTTGCATGTGTTTCGAGTTAATAATAAACCTCTGTAATCAAAGACTCGTATTTCATAAATGTAGCAGCCTTCTAGATTATGAGACTGATGAAGGTTTTTCATCCCGTTTTCCTCAATTTTACACGTCTAAAAAGAGACGTGGTTCCCCTTTACGAGACAGAGAGTTTGATTCTAATGCTAAACGTAAATCAAACTAAACCGGAAGTAACGCAGGCGTTAACCTCTGGCTTATTCTTTGTCCAAAATTAATTACGTTTTTGTCCAAAACCAATATACGCTACACGTGGGCACAATACTTTAAAGAAAACATGAAGGGCCAGGTGAAACACATTTTATTTTAATGGGATTCAAATTAAACTGTCAGCTTTCAGAAAAGCATTATCATTAAATAAAACACAACCATAAAAAAAATAATGCTGGTTGTTGTTCAGTCATCAGTCGTATTTAAAAAAAACAATATTTCAAAAATTCTGCCTGGGGATGTATACTTATAATGAACACAACTCTATATACTCTACTTGATATACATGTGTATATGATGGCTGTTTGCCTTAAACTTCTTCATTAAACTGTCAGGTTTACTTTTACACACCCACGGTGTTCAATTCCACTGCAAAGTTCAATACTCTCACGGTTGAATGGCTAGTTCAAAGTTTCAACCTGGACCTCTATGTACAAACATGATAACTTGTAGCTGCTCTGCATGAGCATCAACTACTGGGGAGAGAGCAATGTGTTGGATTCACATACCAAATTGAAATCTCTTTAACAGCGCAGGGCGAGCGTTTTCATTGTTTCGAAATGGAGTAACAATCAATGAACTACCGTATTTTCACAACCATAAGACGCACTTAAAAGTCTTAAATCATCTCCAAAATGGATGGGGCGCCTTATAATGCGGCTCGCCTTGTGTGTGCAGAGTTCCAAAATCTGTAAATGTTGTTGTGTGACTTTGATGAGCGCGCCGCTTGACTGACTGGGAGCATTTCCTGCAGACACGCTGCTTATATAGAGGAAAGGCGGACGTGACTGAGGACAGCATGTGGACGTTTATGCATGCTAGCATATGTTTTAAGCTAGCCTATGTTTTACCATGCCTGCGCCCAATAATACGGTGCATCCATCCATCCATTTTCTGAGCCGCTTCTCCTCACTAGGGTCGCGCGCGTGCTGGAGCCTATCCCAGCTATCATCGGGCAGGAGGCGGGGTACACCCTGAACTGGTTGCCAGCCAATCGCAGGGCACATACAAACAAACAACCATTCACACTCGCATTCACACCTACGGGCAATTTAGAGTCTTCAATCAACCTACCATGCATGTTTTTGGGATGTGGGAGGAAACCGAAGTGCCCGGAGAAAACCCACGCAGGCACGGGGAGAACATGCAAACTCCACACAGGCGGGACCGGGGATTGAACCCGGGTCCTCAGAACTGTGAGGCTGACGCTCTAACCAGTCGGTCACCGTGCCGCCACGGTGCACCTTATGTATGTGTTAAATACAGAAATAGACCCCGTAACTGACACTGCGCCTTTTAATACGGTGCGCCTTGTGGTCGTGTAAATACGGTAAGTGAAATCGCAGTCCCAATTTCTCGTCTAAAAGTATTGAAAAAACTTTACAAGAAGAAATGTCAGTTGAAAAGGTGGGAATGTCTATTTCAACGAAACAAACCAAAACGTCCTAAAAAAGTAGACTTTTTTTCTAGGTTTGAATACTGTACATTTACATATAAATAGATTTTGAGCAACGTTAATAGGTGTTGAAAAGGTAAGGATTTTGCACATTTAGTATTGGAACAAATCTAAATGATCAGTATACTATCTGCTAATTGTCTGAATGCCAGTCTAATTACTGTACAATACTAATTACTCCCAAGTTCCTACTCTGCTGTACTTTATTGAAATGTAACCGTACCTTGTCAGCATTGTCTGCCGCCAGCAGATTGGTGGCAAGTGTTTGCAGTTTGTGCTGAGCCATGTTCTTTAGTGCCGCCAGGCTCCGGCGAGTCATTGCCTGCTTCAGGTTCACTGCCGAATGGCTCAAGGCGTCCACAGTGGCCGGAGCCAACTCATCACAGGCATTGAGAATCTCTACAGCAGTTATACCCATCACACAGCGATCCAGGGCCCCTGCAAACATTAAATAAGATTATAACAAACCAAAGAGACTTACTGTAGATTCAGGAAGCTTAACAGAACATTGAAAACATAAGAAGATGAAGACCCTTGTTTACCAACATACGGGATCATTTTCTATCCAGTTATGCAAAGACAGAATCCTGGGTAGAAATTTAGATTGCAGTGATTTTGGATTTATATACCTAAAATGATTGTTGGATCAAAAACATTTGAGTATCTTTTCAGCCAGTCTAGTGTACTTTTGGGTTGTATATTTGTTAATTTTAATCCAATAATCATTGTAGTAGGGGAAACTTTCTTGTGTCTGTTGTTTGTGTTTCTCTCACCTCATTCCTGTCTCACACTGTTGTTATCTGTTATAGTTATCCATCTCTATCAATCCTTTGTTTCTATCAATACCGAATTTTATTTCAGCACCCATACCTCGATTTAGCTCATCATAATGCTCACTATCATCATTTACTGTCTTGAATGTGATTCAGATAACACTTCTCTCTGGCTGCAACAATCCTCTGCCCTTACAAAAGAGAGACGTTTAGAGGAGACCCCATTAGCTGCAGACAGACCTGTTATCAGGATTGGCTTTAAGTATTGAGTGAGAAGTGGCACCATTATGCTGTGTGTCAAATAGAGTGAGTGTCTGTCTGTGTGTGTGCGCGCGCGCATATACTCAGGCAGCAGACATGTAATGGTAGCATGCCTCACAGACACTCAGAGTCAGAAAGTCTCCCTTTCTGACTGCACTCTGCCTCTCTCTTTCTCTCTCGCTCTCTCACACACACACACACACAAACACACACACGCGCGCGCGTACACACACAGTCTTTCTGAGAGAAATAATTACAACCCCAATTCCAATGAAGTTGGGACGTTGTGTGAAACATAATTAAAAACAATGATTTACAAATCATGTTCGACCTATATTTAATTTAATACACTACAAAGACAAGATATTTAATGTTCAAACTGATGAATGATCATTTGCTAAAAACAACCAAGTTTAACTTAGAATTTTATGGTTGCAACACGTTCCTAAAAAGCTGGGACAGGGTCATGTTTACCACTGTGTTACATCACCTTTTCTTTTAACAACCTTCAATAAACGTTTGGGAACTGAGGACAATAATTGTTGAAGCTTTGTAGGTGGAATTCTTTCCCATTCTTGCTTGATGTACAGGTTCAGCTGTTGAACAGTCTGGGGTCTCCGTTGTCGTATTTTACGCTTCATAATGTGCCACACATTTTCAATGGGAGACAGGTCTGGACTGCAGGCAGGCCAGTCTAGTACCCGCACTCTTTTACTACGAAGCCACGCTGTTGTAACACGTGCAGAATGTGGTTTGGCATTGTCTTGCTGAAATAAGCAGGGGCGTCCATGAAAAAGACGTTGCTTGGATGGCAGGATATGTTTCTCCAAAACCTGTATGTACCTTTCAGCATTAATGGTACCTTCACAGATGTCCAAGTTACCCATGCCATTGGCACTAACACAGCCCCATACCATCACAGATGCTGGCTTTTGAACTTTGCTTCCATAACAGTCCTGATGGTTCTTTTCCTCTTTGGCCCGGAGGACAAGACGTCCACAATTTCCCCTAAAAAATTTGAAATGTGGACTTGTCGGACCACAGAACACTAGTCCACTTTGCATCAGTCCGTCTTATATGAGCTCGGCCCCAGAGAAGCCGGCGGCTTTTCTGGGTGTTATTGATGAATGGCTTTTGCTTTGCATAGTAGAGCTTCAAGTTGCACTTACGGATGTAGCGCCGAACTGTATTTACTGACATTGGTTTTCTGAAGTGTTCCTGAGCCCATGTGGTGATATCCTTTACACATTGATGTCGGTTTTTGATGCAGTGTCGTCTGAGGGATCGAAGGTCACGACATGCAATGTTGGTTGTCGGCCTTGCCGCTTATATGCAGTGATTTCTCCGGATTCTCTGAACCTTTTGATGATATTATGGACCGTAGATGATGAAATCCCTAAATTCCTCGCAATTGTACGTTGAGGAACATTGTCCTTAAACTGTTCGACTATTTTCTCACGCACCTGTTCACAAAGAGGTCTTTGCTTGTGAATGACTGAGCAATTCAGGGAAGCTCCTTTTATACCCAATCATGGCAACCACCTGTTCCCAATTAGCCTGTACACCTGTGGGATGTTGCAAACAGGTGTTTGATGAGCATTCCTCAACTTTCTCTGTCTTTTTTTGCCACCTGTCCCAGCTTTTTTGGAACGTGTTGCAGCCATAAAATTCTAAGTTAATGATTATTTGCTAAAAACAACAAGGTTGATCAGTTTGAACATTGAATATCTTGTCTTTGTAGCATATTCAATTAAATATAGGTTGAACATGATTTTCAAATCATTGTATTCCGTTTTTATTTATGTTTAACATCGCGTACCAACTTCATTGGAATCGGGGTTGTATAAAGCGACATTCAAACCAAAGTTACATTTAGGCTGACATGCACATTAAACTGTGAGGGCATCCAGGTGATATGTTGAACTAAAATAATTTCCAGAAGTAGCAAAATTCAGTTTGAAGAATAATTCTAAAATACTGGAAGTCCTCGATTTACGAACGAGTTCCGATTTTCCGCGTCACTCAGATTTCACCATTAAAGTAGAATTTTACGGCGAAATACTTCTGTTACAGATATTGTCCCACGTAATTGTGACAGCAAGTTCAGTGTGTGTGGGCGTGTGCGTCGATGTGTGAGAGAGACGGGACTGCGAAGGAGGAAGGAGTGCGCGCCGGTGTGAGTGTGTACAGTAGCAAGTGTAGTGACGGCGACCGGGGAAGAGTAGCGATTAGCGGAGGACCCGTTGACGTTGAATGTGCAGAGGAGCTAATAAACCCATTAAAGCAGCAAATCGGTACTTTGTGCCTTCTCAGCTGTGCAACGAGAGAAGGGAGTTAACCCCCTGCGCCTCCCAACCACGGTCAGGTAACCATAGCAGGAAAGGTTAACACTTTGTATAAAGAAACTAAAATACATTAAAATAAAAAATTAAGATGCCGCACTTACCATTACTGCTGAGAGTGTGAAAAAAGGAGGGCGAAAAAGGCAAAGATACTCCCGGTGCGCAAACACAGACAAGCACTATGCACGAGCTAAGCAGAAACACTATGGTGCTAGGACAAATTGGCGGACGAGGCACCGGCGTCGTAAAGTCGAAACATCGTAGGGCGAGTGTGTCAAGCACTGTAATGGCATGGGCATCAAACCAGGTTTTGGTGCTTCTGGCGGAACGGGCAGGGGCCAGGTCCTGCTGGAAGATGAAATCTGCATCTCCATACAGATCCTCATCAGAAGGAATCATCAAGTCCTCTAAAACATTCTGATAGACTGTTGTGGTGACCTTGGATTTAAGAAAGCAGAGTTTACGAACACCTGCACTGGACATTGCACCCCAAATTATGACTGACTAGATATTTCACACTGGACTTTAAGCAGCTTGGGTTCCGTTCTTCACCCGCCTTCCTCCAAACCCTTGGACCTTTATTCCCAAATAAAAGGCACGCTTTACTTTAATCTGAAAAGAGGACCTCAGAGCACTGGCCAACAGTCCAGTCCTTCTTCTCCATGGCCCAATTGAGACGCTTCCTACGTTGGCTCAGGCTCAGAAGTGACCCGAGGAACGAGACAGTTGTAGCCCATCTCCCGGATGCATCTGAATGTGGTGGTTTTTGAAGCTGTGACTCCCGCCTCATTCCGCTCTTTATGGATCTCTGCTAGAATTGGAATCTTCTTTGTTTGATAATCCACTGAAGCCCACAATCATCTCTTTTGCTGGTGCATCTTCTCCTGCCACATTTTGTCCTTCCACTAGACTATCCACTGATATGCTTGGACACAGCACTCTGTGAACAGCCAGCCTTCGTAGCTATGAACTTTTATGGCTTACCCATCCTATGGAGGGTATCAATGATGGTCTTCTGGGCAGTTGTCAAGTCTGCAGTCTTCCCCATGGTGAACCCAACTGAGACAATTGAACCAAACTGAAGCAATTTAATGACGCTTCGCGGACATGGAATACTTTTTTTTTTGCTTGTTGTCCTGCTCTGCTTCCTCTTTTCCCATCTCGATCATGCTTTTCGTGTCACGTCTCCGGACCTCAGCTATATCTCACCGACGCTCAATGTCTGTAGGGAGATTCAGGTTGGCGCGGGAGCCAGCAGGGAGAAACTGCATGTCGTGATAGGTGGTGAAGCGGCAGCAGCATTATAATGCTCAAAGTTATAATCAAGTGGATAAATGTTCTCACGAACCATATCGCTGGGTCACTAGCAAGTTAACGTGCAAACACGTAAAAAGAAATGAGACAAGGATCAACAAAAGCAATAAAAACAGACCAGTAAGGACGAGAGGCGTGCTGGGTCGTGACCACCCACACAGTAACTGGGAGGCAACATCTACCTCAAAAAGAGGTAGATGTTGCTCGCTTGCTGCAATTCTTCATTTACACAGCAATTATTGTCTATCCATCCATCCATCCATTTTCGATACTGCCTATCCTCACTAGGGTCGCAGGCGTACTACTGGAGCCTATCCCAGGTGACTTCGGGTGAGAGGCAGGGTACCCCCTGAACTGGTCGCCAGCCAATCGCGGAGCTATTATTGTATGATTATTTTAGCAAGATGTTACAGGAGCTGACAGGCTTAATCAGCATTGGGCCACCTCCTCTAGTAGTGGCAAGGGTGAAAATTACTTTTGTTTTTTTTGTTTTTTAAACAAAAATAGCTGTGGATTGCAGGTTTAATCCTCTTCTGTTTTGTGTCCATTTTACAGTAAACAACTCGAAGTGACAAATAGCTTTGCCTCTCTGTTGGTGAATTGTGCGAGCTAGAGAGTGAGAACAGGCTCTAAGAAAAATGTGTGCAAGCGATGAAACAATTTTTTAAAATGTTTTAAATGGTCTCTCTATATAGCCGACTTTCACCTACTGTCTGGAACATATCACTCGCGATTAAAAGGGTTTCACTGTAAGACAACACTCACCTGTATCCATCTGCCAGACATAAACAGAGCCATCAGAGCATCCAACAACAAGGTAGTCATCTGTGGGGCGCCACTTGATGACTTGGATTGGGAACAAGTGCCGCGATGCAAGCATGATGCATTTCCTTTCCCTAAGACTGAGCAGGCCAACCGAGTGGTCGCTGGCAACAGAGCAGACGCAGTGTTGCACCCGAGTCTGCAGAGAAAACAAGGCCAAAGTTGTTTCAATTATTGACAACAGTGTCTGACATCAACGGTGGCCCAGTGGCCCCGGGACCACTACGCCGCTGTGTCGTGCCACCATCTACAAATACATACCCTTTCCGAAAGATTAGAATATCATGGAAAAGTTCATTTATTTCCATAAATCTATTCAAAAAGTTAAACTTTCATAGATTATAGATTCAGGGCCCCCGATTTAAACAATTTATTTGTTAATTATTACATAATTTGGACTACCTGCTCATAAAAACAATGAAATCAGGAATTTAAAAAATTTGAATACTATGAAGAAATCAGCCCAAATTTTGCAGGCCATAGATGTTTTAAACTGAGCGTCACACACTAATCATCTACTAAACGCAAAGCACCTGCACAGGTTTCCCCAGGTGTCATTAAATTGCTTCAGTTTGGTTCAATTGTCTCAGTTGGGCTCAATATGGGGAAGACTGCAGACTTGCCAACTGGCCAGACGACCAGCATTGATACCCTCCATAGGATGGGTAAGCCACAAAATTACATAGCTAAGGAGGTTGGCTGCTCACAGAGTACTGTGCCCCAGCATATAAATGGAATGTTTAGTGGAAGGACAAAATGTGGCAGAAGATGCACCAGCAAAAGAGATGACTGTGGGCTTAGCAGATTATCATACAGAGAAGATTCAAAAATCTAGCAGAGATCCTGAAAGAGTGGAATGAGGCGGGAGTCACAGCTTCAAAAAAAACACCACATTCAGACGCATCCGGGAGATGGGTTACAACTGTCGGGTTCCTTGGGTCAAGCCACTTCTGAGCCTGAGCCAACAAAGGAAGCGTCTCAACTGGGCCAAGGAGAAGAATAACTTTTGTCCAGTGGTCCAAGGTCCTCTCTTCCGATGAAAGTAAAGTGTGCCTTTCATTCTGGAATCAAGGTCCAAGGGTTTGGAGGAAGATTGGTGAAGAACAGAACCCAAGCTGCTTGAGGTCCAGTGTTAAATATCCAGTCAGTCATGATTTGGGGTGCAATGTCCAGTGCAGGTGTTGGTAAACTCTGCTTTCTTAAATCCAAGGTCACCCCAACAGTCTACCAGAATGTTTTAGAGGACTTCATGATTCCTTCTGCTGAGGATCTGTATGGAGATGCAGATTTAATCTTCCAGCAGGACCTGGCCCCTGCCCATGCCACCAGAAGCACCAAAACCTGGTTTGATGCCTATGCCATCACAGTGCTTGACTGGCTGGATCTAAACCCCATTGAGAATCTTTGGTGTATCATCAAGAGGAAAATGAGGGGCACCAGACCCAAAAACGAAGAAATCGGACTTCCATAACTCCCAGGCAATGCCACAGGCTGATTGCATCAATGCCACGGCGCATAGAGGCACTAATTATAGCAAAGGGATTCCCAACCAAGTATTGAAGATTAACATATTATTTTGAAAGTACTATATTTTGATTGATTTAATGTGACCCTAATGTCTTTTCTTTTTTTTTCGTAATTTTTTTTTAATTACTGATTTCGTGAGTTTTATGAGCTGGAAGCCCAAATTATGTAAAAATAAACAAATAAATACTTGAAATTGTTTAAATTGTGGGGCCTGAATCAATAATCTATGACAGCTTAACTTTTTGAATGGAAATATGGAAATAAATAAACTTTTCAATGATATTCTAACTTTAATTTGGAAAGGGTCAGTCGATACTGGCTCATCTGGGCCAGTACACATTTCGGAGTCACCGAAAACTGGATTTTCAGTGTCAGTCTGAAATTTGTGTATCACTGAAACATCCCATCCAAGACAGGATGATGTGATGACAAGGATAAACTGCGACCAGCACCGTCTGACTGGATAAGCGTGCACAAATTTGGGTGAGCCTCAAGACGATAACCAAAGCTAACGCCGGGAGCCTCATACACCAGCTCGTATTTTGCAGCCTGTAAAATGTTAATCTGCCATCACTGAGCATG
Organism: Phyllopteryx taeniolatus; assembly: GCF_024500385.1. Taxonomy (NCBI): domain Eukaryota; kingdom Metazoa; phylum Chordata; class Actinopteri; order Syngnathiformes; family Syngnathidae; genus Phyllopteryx; species Phyllopteryx taeniolatus. The sequence continues at coordinate 18,358,082 of NC_084516.1, forward strand.
CTTTCAAATGTTTATTAACACCCTAATTGGAGTTACCTGTTAAACTAAGCGCACAAAAAATATATATATCGTTATAAAAATTACCAGATACATTAATTAACAGTCAATGGAAAACCCTATTGACAGGCTAGCTAATATGAGCATTTGGTCACTGGAGGGATTTACCTTCAAATAACAAATATTCACACAAACGCCGTAGTAACACGTACAGGCGGGTAATATAACAAATCTCACAGGCATATATTCTTCCTAATCTGTGAAAAACGAGTGTATTAATGACATTATGTTATGACTTTCTTCTTCTACTCTTTCTTAGCTTACAGTAAATGAGTAGCTCCATTCATGCATTGGAAAACACTGCCCCTAAGAGGCCAAGGCGCACACAGCAGGAGCAACAGATACAGTCTTTGACTGTATAAAAAGACGTGCTTTTTCCTGACTGTGACATGAAATCAGACCAAACTTTTCCTGTTTTAGGTCAGTTGGGACAATTTTAGCCATGAATGTATTCATTTTTCTTCGGTTTTCTATTATTTCCAATTTCTATTATTTTAATATATTATTATTGTACTTCTTACTAATTTATTTTCTGGTTGTTCTTTTACGTTATATTTGAAGTTAAGTTTTTGGAATGTCAGTGCTAAGTAAATATTTCAATTTTTTAATTGATTTATTCTTTTCAGCATTATTATTAATTTTTGCAATTACAATGCCTTGATTTTAGTGAGGTTCGTCCAGAGTCATTGCCATGAATGCAATTGTAATAATAATTTCTTAAAGTGGTTTAAATGCAAAATCACAAAAACAAGGTATTTTATCTGGAATATATGGGGCCAGTACAAGTTCTGACAGGGCCACCTCAACTTGGCTCATGGTGACCCGACAGGGCCACCACTCAAAAAGGCTTAACGTCGGACCGTGGACGAGATCCTTTTTTTCAGAATCAGAACCCTCTTTATTTGCCAAGTATGTCAAATACCACTTTCCTGTTTAAGACTACACTGGTAGTGGTATATGCTGCTGCCTTTTTTGTAGACAGCATGGGTTTGATTCGTGGCCGTTTTACATGGGTTATGAGCAGAAACCGAACCAGTGGCAGCTGCATGAAAGTCAGTAGTTGAACCACTACATTAACAATGACCCTCAGAAGACCATTCATTAATTTTAAAGGCAAACAGAAATATGGGGGATAAAGAAGTAGAAAGCTTAAAATATTAAGCACTTTAAAGACAATTTATTTTCTATATTATCATGGGGAGACTGAAAAGCATGGGTCTGTATCTTATGGAACAAAAAATTAACTGAAGGACTCACACTGCAGTTTTCTGGTGGGACAATGAGCTGAGTAATCTCTCCTCCATGGACGCAGAAAATGTGCTTCATCTCTCCAGTGAAAATGTCCCACACAATGACAGAGAAGTCTACCCCTCCTGACACCAAAGAGCGCTGGTCGTAGCGAGGAGATATCTGGTACGGATACAGGACACATGTCACCTTATTCCTATGACCTCGGAGTGTACGGTGGGGTGGCCATCCTGCAGAGAATGTGTAAACAAAGTTTAGAAAGGTAGAATTGTTGCCTTTCCTAATAGAGACCTTAGATTTGAGAGGAGTTAATGAAGAAAAACGGCTATTACATCTGCCAAGAATATTATGTTATAATCAATGCTTTTGTTATGGTTAGGCTTAACACAATTACCTGAAAACTAAGGATTGCCACAGAATGTGGGGAGGATGGGTAGGACATGGACCAAGGAAGAATTTCCTAAAGACAAAATACAGACATATGCAGGAGCTGAGCTTCTATCCATCCATCCATCCATTTTCTTTATAGCTTATCCTCACTAGGGTTGCGGGCTGCTGGAGCCTATCCCAGCTATCTTCGGGCGGGAGGCGGGGTACACCCTGAACCGGTCGCCAGCCAATCACAGGGCACATAGAAACAAACAACCATTCACACTCACATTCATACCTACGGGCAATTTAGAGTCTTCAATCAACCTACCACGCATGTTTTTGGGATGTGGGAGGAAACTGGGGTGCCCGGAGAAGACCCAGCTGGGCATCTATGAAGTTCCAAATTAGTAGTGATTGTCCTTGGCAGAGGTTTGCAATCAACCAAGTGTCATTCAAGTCAAGTGTGAGCAGTCTAAAAGGGCTCCCAATTATCTCTCTTGCTTCTCACCTCTTCTAAGCATGTGTTCTCCCTGTAGCAACTGAACAATGGCAGTCTGAGTAGCAGGAACCAAAATAATGCTGCCATCTTCTCTTCCACACACTAGTCGACCCTGGGAGGGGATGTACACACTAGCCGTCACCTGAAGGAGGAAAACATGAGCATTTTAATGGAAGGCAACGTAATTATATTCCAGTGGATATTAAAACGTAAAACACTTGTGTGTGTGTGTGTGTGTGTGTGTGTGTGTGTGTGTGTGTATATATATATATATATATATATATATATATATATATATATATATATATATATATATATATATATATATAAGTATTCTTGCATTAACTTCAACCTTAATGGGTTCCTCTTTGCTAGGCAGGATGCTGAGCTGGTCAATGATACCAGAAGAGACAGGAATCAATTTATCAAAAGCCTCTTGGAGGCTGATGGTGGATGAGACCTGCAGTTCTAGAGAAGGGGGAGATATACATTGTGAGTTTCGATAATCTCAGTTGGCTAATACAGTTGCATAAAGCAGTGGTTCTCAAACTGGGGTCGACGAGCCATAACTTGGGGGTCCACAAAATAATCCATCCATCCATTTTCTTCCGCTTATCCGAGATCAGGTTGCGGGGGCAGTAGCTTTACCAGGGAAGCCCAAACTTCCCTCCCCAAGCACTTCCTCTAGCTCTTACGGGGATATCCTGAGGCATTCCCAGGCCAGCCAAGAGACGTAGTCTCTCCAGCGTGTCCTGGGTCGTCCCCGGGGTCTCCTCCCGCTGGGACATGCCCGGAACACCTCACCGGGGAGGCGTCCAGTAGGTATCCTGGCTCCTCTCAATGCGGAGGAGCAGCGGCTCTCCTCTGAGCCCCTACCGGATGACTGAGCTTCTCACCCTATCTCTAAGAGCGAGCCCGGACACCCTGCGGAGGAAACTAATTTTGGTCGCTTATATCCGGGATCACGACCCACAGCTCTTGACCACAGGTGAGGGTAGGAACGTAGATCGACCGGTAAATTGAGAGCTACGCCTTTCGACTGAGCTCCTTCTTCACCACAAGGGACCGATACAAAGTCCGCATCACTGCAGATGCTGCATCGAGCCGCCTGTCGATCTCCCGTTCCATTCTTCCCTCACTTGTGAACAAGACCCTAAGATAATTTAACTCTCATCCCCGACCCAGAGAGGGCACTCCACCCTTTTCCGACTGAGGACCATGAACTCAGATTTGGAGGTGCTGATTCTCATCACAGTTGCTTCACACTCAGCTGGGAACCGCTCCAGTGAGAGTTGGAGATCACTTTACTCCGCAGCGCAGTCGTCTTTGTTTGAATCCAAAAGCCAGTATATTTTTAGCCTTCGCACGTCTTGTGACGTAGTACTGTCAATAACTGACGGCCAATAAAGTTCTGTTTTTAATCTTGGTGAAAAAACATGTCGGAGGTGTGGGACTTTTTCGCGGTGTCTGAGACAGACAACACGAAAGCCATTTGCAATCTGTGCAAAACTGAAGAACCTCGTGGGGGAATGTCCTCTAAATGCTTCAACACAACAAAATTGATCAGACCCCTGAAGAATGTACACAAGGAGGAGTATGCTGCGTTCAAACAACGCAGTATGGAAAAGGAAAATCTAACAACCAAACAGACGCTAACGCAAACAACGCTGGACAACACCTGTCCATATCGCCGGGGCAGTGGGAAAGTCAGAGTTGGCACGTGGAAGCTGATGGAGTTCATTTTGCTGGCCGACCTCCCTTTTAATGTTGTGGAATTTTGACAACTCATTTACCCTGACCTGCCGGAGTGGTCAGTGGGCATGGAGGCGAGGAGTCTGGCATGCTCCAGAGAGACAGTCGGCCTGCAGAGTCTCCCTGGATCAGTAGCTTATAGAAGGGCTCCCGTCGACCAAAGAAGAGGCGAGTCACAGGAGGACAAATCAGGAGCTAGAAAGTGGCAGAAGGTGGAGGAGACTTCTGAGGCCCTGTGTAACCTGGTGCTCCAAAGCACATTATTGACACATGCAAAGGTTAAGGAAGCTGAGCCCATAACTAATCAGACGATACACCTCGTATTTAGTTATTTGAACAACATTTTGGCCTGCTGAGATACAAGTCTGTGGGCCCTTGGGACATTTTCCATCTCATGAGCATACTATAAGTTTTTCTATCCCAATATATTTTACCATATGACTGACCACCACTTTGATTTATACAGGTATATAGAGTATTATACTTGATTTACATTGTGTTCCAAATTATTAAGCATATTCTGTTTCTGTTCAGTCAATGCAATTTACAGCAAATGCATGTTTTGATCAACAATTATTATTTCTAATTTCTTAATTTTCTAAAATATGTGGATTTTATTGCACAAAACGACCATAAAGTCTTATTCGGTACAAAATTACTCAGAATACAGTGCTTCAAATTATTATTATGCACAGCCATTCCAAAAAAATAACAAATAAATTCTGGCATGGCATAGATATACAGTATATACCACTCAAGTTACATTAAGATAGGAACCTCAAGTCGATGTCAGCTTTAACAAACTAATTCCATGGAAACTATGGTTTCTCTCCTCTATCTCATTTAAGGATGCGTCGCTGCTGCTGGGCACGGTGTGTGTGGAGTTCTGCCCGTGCCCGCGTGTGTTTTCTCCTGGTACTCCGGTTTCATCCCAAATCATACATAATAGGTTAATTGAAGACTCTAAATTGCCCGAAGGTGTCAATGTGAGTGCAAATGGTTGTTTGATTATATGTGCCCTGCGATTTGCTGCCGACCAGTTCAGGGTATACCCTGCCCCACGCCCAGAGTCAGCTGGGATAGGCTCCAGCACACCCGCGACCCTAGTGAGGATAAGCAGTACGGAAAATGAAAAGCAAGAAAGACAGAAGAAAGAATTAAAGAAAGAAAAAAGAAAGAAAAAGAGACCAAGAGAGAGAGTGGGAGAGAGTGAGCGAGAGAGAGAGAGAGAGAGAGAGACACGGCAGCAGTGTTAACTCGTGAGGAATACAAAACAAGTCTGTGGAGTCTGCAACACGCTATTTTTGGTACAGTAAAATATTTTTGTCAAGCCGTTCGCCTTTTGCAACACATTCCAAACTAGGAAGCACACTAATTCCTCGCAGCTCATGAAAGCGACTGGATATAATAATTTGTAACTGTAGATTTACATGTCTGGAGTTAATAACTGATTTAAACAATAGTAATAACCAGTATGTTCCTTTGCAGCAGAGATGTTTTCAGTACAATTTCTATACATGGGCACTTAAAAGCCATAATAATCATCATTTCGTCTATTGGGATGCGGTTTAACCTTTAGCAGGTATGAAACAATACCTTCGTAACTGACCTGTTTGTCTGTTAGATTCTCTAGGCTGTAGATCAATGGCGGAATTGAGCCTTCTTTTTTGCCCACATCACTTCGGAAATGTACACTAGCAGGTAGACAGCTGGGAAACAGATAATATAAAAAAAATAAGAATAATAAATTAAATTATAAATCAATAAATAATATCTGATTCTGAATATTGTTGGTCTAGAATGATCTCATATGGCTTTTGTTGGGCTATGTTGATGATGGTAATGATGATGGAGTTTGGTTACTTGGAACTATACCTGGCTGGTAGGTTGTAGATGTAACTGCAGCCGTCTTCAGTCCAGATGATGACTTTGTCTGCTGCAATGAACTCTCCCCCAGCCCAGGCCTTGTCAATGTCACTGGGCACGGAGCAGAGCAGTGAATAGTCAACTGCATCAAAAACCTAACAGACACAAACATATTTGGGATTCAATTTAAAGGCAAAGTGGAGCTGTGCTGCACTAATCTGCAACTACTATGATCAGCACTTAGTTAGGTCGTCAGCTCTTACCCTCCAGAACTTGGAGCAGACAACCAGCAGGCTGCTCTGAGTGAAAGTACAGAACGAAATACTCTGACAGCCCTGACAGTAGATGGGCTTGGACTCCTCTTCAAACACCGGGTCCAGGTCCTGAGGGGATGTTTTTTCTTTTCATTAACATACTGTATTTATCATCATACGTTTGTGGATACAAAAAATAAAGATGTTCTCTTTTTCTGAATGACCAATCACCACTACCTGCATCCTGTTGACCTCTGCTGTGATCATCCAGACTTTTAAAATGCCTGTCACTGACACTGCCACGACTGTGTCCTCTGCAGAAAAAGACTCCAGTCATAATGTATGCTTGGATCCCTCTAATGAAATAGCTGATGTGTGTAGTGTTAGTTAGCCCTACTGTTGTGCAAATTAATTTGAGTTTCCAGGACATCTAAAGACCATTCATAGCACGGATACACAATTGTAATCACGATTCTATTTTAATTCAATTTTAGTTGTGATTGCAATTTTAGCTGCTACAATTAAATGAGCCTGATCATCTGCGATGTTTTGACATTTATAATGCAGACACTGCTGCATAATTATGACAAGTGCTTCATATGCTGCAGTGCCCGCAACCAAGTCAGCCAGCCACCACGGGGCGAAAATATCTAAAGCGTCATTGAGCACAGCCAACGCGCTACAGGGCCAACTTCAAGATAAAGGCCAAAAATGGCATTGATGTCCAATGAAGTAATACATGAAGCTTTTATTTTGAAGTTAGCCCTCTCAGCACGTTGCCGGAGAGGCTGTGTGTCACGGTAAGACACTATTAATCGTTGTAGCGGTTGGCCTGACCGCAGTGGCGGAAAAAAAAGCACGGGAGAAAATAGAGAGGGAAATCACAACTGTGGAGTTCTTTGCAGTTTGCGACTGTGACCGACTAACCAATGATCAAGCAGAACAACAGAGACTTAACTGTCCTTGACAATTCACTATATTGACGGGGATTTTCAAATGAAAAGTTCTTGCTTACAGACCAATGTTATTGCCTTTTATGCATTAACTGTATTTGCTTCCATTAAGTTGCAATTCGTGACGGCACTTTTTAATGGCATATTTATTCAGTTAGCCCTTGCCCTTGGTAAACGAGAATTTTTTTGGTGCATTTATTTTATTATAATCTATCATTCATTATTATTTCAAGATTAATTTTGCACAGAAAACTGTTGCATATTGTTTGTTGAAAAGTACTGCAATAAAAATAAAGATTTTTCCCGAACATGGGGACTAATCGTGATTAATAAACGTGATCACAATATTGATTAAAATAATCAGTATTATTATTTTGGCCATAATCGTGCAGCCTTAATTCATCACAAGCAGTCCGGATTTCAGTCTATCCAAGTAAACATCACTGAGGGCAAATATTGGACAATGTAGTTCAAGGAAGTCTAACAATCCTAAACAATAATTTGCATGCTTAAAGTGCAAAGTCTTGCAACACAGAAGGAGTAAACAAAAAGTATAGACCCATTGCAAGTTTGCCCAGAACATTACATTAGGGGAAAAAAGATAATTAGGAGTTAAACCTTGTGTGCGGTGTGATCGGATAATGCTCATGGAACTGATCCAGTCAGGGGAGATTTTGGACACCAGCGAGTACAGCACCTCCAGACTGGTGGCATCTACCACAAGAATCTCAGGGTAATGGCCATTACAGAGCAGACGACCTTCTCGCTGAGTGCCAATAGTGAACTGATAGAACTATGGAATCACATGGGAAAACAAACGGGGAAACCAGATTCAAAAGGTGATGAAAGCTGGCAACAGAAGTAGTTCAATCAAATTAATGCTTGCCAGTCATTTCAACACAAGTGTCTTCCATGGTACATTACATGACAATCTATGTTAATTGTTAGAAAGAGACTTACGTTTCTATTTACAAATAAACAATATAAAATGGACAATATCAATTAATTTACCTGTATGCCAGTGTGAGCGCAAGCCAGTTTGGTAAATTCAATACAGCGACCATCATTTACATCCCATAAACACATCTCCCTGGAGACACAAAAAAAGTGATTATACACAAAAAAATGGCAAGATTTCTGAATGCAACTAAGGCGCTCGCCAATGTGTTCTCCTTTATTGTTGATTTGCCATCTATGACCTAAATGTCTGCAAAATATTAACACTTCACTGTATGAACTAAAATACTTTCTTGTACTAACTAACCAGTAGAAAAAGCTCACAAATTAGCAGAGGTGGCAAACGTATTCACATTGGGCCTCCTTCACTCATTGTGCATACGCACAGATTTGCGCTTAGATCACGCATACGTACGTTTGACGCACAAACCTATGATTTATCAATATGCTCGTACTTGTGTTCATACTCTGCAAACCAATTTAGAACATCCTCAGGCCATGCTTACGCACAAATAATGCAGGATCAGCCATCATAAATATGTCAAACATATTTGACCCATGATACACAACATATTGGAACTCTAGTCATTCATAAAAACAATAGTAACAACTTTGGCAATAATATCGCAAAAAAACAGAACTTTGCTAATGGGTTGACTGTCTTAAATACCAAATAAAAGAACACTTTATCACTTATCCTCATCCGGTTCAAGTGTTGCGTTGTACAGTTAGGATTTGTGCATTTATGTGTCACTCGCCTGCGTGCACTGCTGACGTTTTTACGCAACGAGGAAGTGCGATCAGACCGGACGCATTTCCTAGTTTTTCCAAGGCTTCAGTATTCTTTCTAATCCCTGCGATAATCTTCCTTCCATCCTTCCATTTTCCGGGCCGCTTATCCTCACTTGGGTCGCTATCCCAGCTGTCTTTGGGCGAAAGGCGGGGTACAACCTGAACCGGTCGCCAGCCAATCATAGGGCACATATAAACAAACAACCATTCGCACTCATATTTTTCAGTGATTTTGCATGTGCAGATGTCATGCAAACTGCAAACTCATTCACACACATACACACAAAGATGCTGGCGCCAATTATGACGCACTCTGGTCGACATATGTGTCTTGTACAGAGCTGCCAAGCTATAGAAATTCACTCCCAGTACAATTTATCCAAATTTGTCTGAATTTCGGAGTCACTGATGGTGTAGTGGTCCGCTCACCTGACTTTGGTGCGGGCAGCGTGGGATCAGTTCCCACTCAGTGACGGTGTGAATGGGAGTGTGAATGGTTGTCCGTGTCTATATGTGCCCTGCGACTGACTGGCGACCAGTTCAGGGTGTAGTCCGCCTTTCGCCCGAAGTCAGCTGGGATAGGCTCCAGCACCCCGTGACTCTAACCAGGATAAGCGGTGTTGACAATTGATGGATATCTGAATTTCCATATTTTCAGAATTTTGTCAAGAACATTAGCACAAGACAGTTATTGCAGTATATTATGTAATCCGACAAAAAATATTCTGCATACTATTCAATAGCACTAGATAATCATGACTCTATAATCGTAAAAGTTATTAAATTATGGCTTCAATATTTGTTATTTTAGTGTTTTTATTGCATCAAGCTTGTAATGGCGGACGCAGTTGCAGTCTGAATCAAAGTATCGTCAAAATTCGCATTTACTAATTCTGTTTTGAACCTACTCCACACACACCGAACCTTTAGAGCATGCTTCGACATAACGCCGGCATGTTTACGTACAACCGTTAGTGCTAGCACTAGCTTGCTAGGCTACGTAACATTTTGTTGCCTACTTGCGAGCCGTATCATATTAAAAGTACGTGAACATACCCCAAGCAATCCTTGAATGAACGTCCTCTCCCGAGCACCAGCGACCACCAGCACACATTTTCCCCTATTGAGTTCTTACAATACACATGATGCGATCCATTGGTGTTGTCATCGCCATGGTAACGAGCGTATCCGGTCGCGTTTGAGTTGACAAGGTAAAGCCCCGTGATCGTAAAACACGTGATGCGGTGGTATCGGAATACAAGATTTTATTGCAGTAGTCTGACAAAGAGCAGTCGTGAAAGAACAACTTTGTATTGTCGTCTGATCCACACATTACGTGTTGTCTGTCTCAGAGGTGTTGTTTGTCGCACACTGCCGACGTTTTTTTTTTTTTTTTTTTTTTTTTTTTTTTATAAATCACTTTATTGGCGGTCAGATATTTACAGTACTACTTCAAAAGACACACGACAAGGCTAAAAAATTTAGGTGAATTATGACAAAGCCGATCAGCATAAAATGATTAATTATCGGCTGATACCGATCAAGCCGATCAGATCTGTGTAAAGTCTTGCTGTCAGAGGACGTTTCCAGTGATATATTAATTCATTTCCGTTTGAAGGGGCGTCTTGTGACACCGTGAATTATTTTACATTTATATCTCCATATATATTATATATCTATTAATTGGCTTGTTAATTTGTTGTTCAAACTTGGTTATTCTCCTACAACGCGATTCCAGCCAGAGCTATGTGACAAGTGTATTGTATCACCCAATCACTTATTTCAGTGTTTTGTGACTTCATGACACAATAGTTTAGCAATTAGCCTCATGCTTTTTCGTCTTTGCCTACCCACTCCTCACCCTCCATCCGTGATAACTCAAACAATACAAAGAAGCATGGTAAGAAGTGTAGCTTATTTGCTACCATCGAGCCGATGATTCGTGACCTACAATGCGTTGACGACGGACTCACAGAGAACTTTCGCATCCGCGCCTTGGAAGCTGGGTGTGCGTGGTGGGGTGTTGTGTAATAGAATAATATATCCCTAAGCAGCTTTTTTCCCTCTCTTCACTGACAAGTTAATCTTGGACGCTGGTCTTTCAGCGACCTCTTGAGGGGGGGAAAAAACTCTCCTTTTAAAAAAGGAAATAGGGGCGGAGTTCAATGCCCGTAGAATGAATTGTTATTCATCAACATATGCACATGGGTGTGAAGAAAATTGGCCAGTACACACGTGTCATAAATCTGACGGTAACTTTGCGTATATATTTGTGCGCAGAGTGATAACATTTCTACGCATTTATTAGTGAATGAGGCCCATTGTGTACTTAAGAATGAGTACAGATACTAATGTGAATAAAGATTCATGTAAAGTATTGATTCAACCCCTGTGCTTAAATAATCATTAAAAAAAATTAAAATACAGACTGAAATTTATACAAGTACAAAATTAAAAAGTAAAATACATATTAACTGTAAATTATATAAACTACTCCTTTTTATAACTTGGCACAACGGTGGCGGGGGGGAGACTGCACACAAAATAGTTTCCCTCTTTAATTGACTTACATTGTGCTTAAATTGAAGGAAAAAAAACATGTCGCATGTTGTTTAAGAGCTAGCTATGATTGGCTACACTTCCATGCTATCAAAACAATCTCTTCCCATAGCTTTGCTAATGTTGTAAATTGAGTAAAAAAAAAAAATAATTAATTAGCTAATGTTTACAACTGAAAAATACAGTCCCCTCCAAAAGTATTGGAAGGGTTAGGTCAAGTCCTTTGTTTTTGTTGTATACTGAAGACATTTGGGTTTCAGATCAAAAGATGAATATGAGACAAAAGTTCAGAATTCCAGCTTTTATTTCATGGTATTCACATCTAGATGTGTTAAACAACTCAGGACTGAGCACCCACAAAAGAGCTTGACCTTGCCGTTCCAATACTTTTGGAGGGGACTGTACATCTAATTTGTATGTGGCTTTTCAGATAAGATGGAGATTTTTTTTTTAATGCCATAAGTAATGTTTTTAAGGCTGGCACAAGATAAAACATTTGCAACAAAAAATTCATAGAGCTGACAAAAAAACAATTGTCTTAAATAAGGTCATGGGTTGGAAACATTTTGCTTCTCCGAATCTGTGAACGTGAACTGGGAAGCATTAACAAAGATTTTATTATGTTGCTCTTTGCTAATGTTTCGCAGTTCACAGTCCTCCATGTCGCTGCTGTCCCTGTTTTGTTTTGTTATGAAACCCCAAGATCTTAAACAATCAAGATGGGGTAAAAAAGCAAAAACAAAATTGAAAGAGTAACAATCCTATTTTGTCATGAGTATAAAGTACATACATCTGTTTTCAAATGTAAGGAGTAAAAGTAAAAAGTCGTACTAAATAAATATTCAAGTAAAAATACCTGAAAAATCTACTTCAGTACAACCAGATTGGATTGTTTTTTGTAGTCACATCTATAAGACTCAGATGATTCACCTCACAAACCCAGTATTGTTTCCTTTATGTCCATCCATTCATATTTACTTTTATTTGTATTTTTTTTGTCCAGAAGTCACGTTATGACTTGCGTTTGTGCGTGTGGTAATGATGCTCCTTCACACGAAGTTGCTGAGAGATTAATGAATTTATTTAAATTTGATTCAATATTTACGGGAATGAAATGTATGTGCCTATTTTTTGCTGGTGGTTGTTTTACAGCAATTCTAGAGGCACATGCACAATGGGGGGGGGGGGGGGGGTGACCCCATCTAAGCGTGCACGTGACGGGTGAGAGAAAGGTGCTGAATTGTTTTCTTGGATGCACTTTTGCATTGACAGAAATGCTAAGGTTTAATGGTTAAAGTAATAAAAACTATATTGAGGCCTCGAAATACAAGTACTGCCTGTAACAGAACAACATTTTGCTTCGATTTATTCATATCGCCCGTGTGAATCAGAATCAGAATCATGGAACTTAAGATATAGTATTCTATACTCACCCACTCTCTGATGCGCTGACAATGTACTGTTTATCACTGCAGGCGCTGGCTTTAGACAGACAGGTGATAGAGGCTGTGTGACCAAATAACATGGCCCTGGGACAAATCTGGGAGAACGGAAACATAAAAACAATTAAAGCTGCAAGCAGCGATGAATGGGCCCTCGAACCCCCAATGCCTTTGGGGTCAGCAAAGTTCTGGCTATGCAGCGGAGGACCGCTTGCAAATCTACAGCTTTTGAAGATTAGAGCCTCCAATGTGGAGTTTTGATACATTTCTGTCAGTTGGGCACCTCACTGAAACAACTGTAAATGAGTGACTAAGATCATCCCAAATAGCAGGCGCCAAATTGTGTGTTCACTCACTCTAACAGAATATGCACACTGTTGGCACTAGGTGAAAAAGTGGTGGAGGCTGTCCTATTTAAAAGAGGGTTTTGCGCTTTTAGGTAGCTCTGATGGTAGAACATTTAGGAGAGACCTGCAAGTGCAAAATGAAGTTTGAGGTGATGAAATTAGAAGCGTTCGTGGAAAAGGCAAATATATTATTGAATTACAGAAAAGAACTCGATCACCCGACAATTTTAGGGAGGCCAGCAAACACATTAAAAACATGTTTTATATGATTTAACTTGCCCTGAGTGTCTAGTAAGGTATGTGGCCATCCTGGGTAACATTGCATTTAAAACTTGGGATGGTACACCCAGAAAACTGCTCTGAGAGGCCAGCAACAACTGCCACTGTGGCCTGAAAAGAACCAGACAGGAAATGCAGACTTAAAAGGGGTTTTGCAAGGTGGTATGGTATAACTGTTCCTTGTGACTTGCTCCAAGTCAGCCATTAGATCATTCAGAAGCTCCAAAATTGCATTTCTGAATAGATATGTCGCAATAATTTTCGGGTTTCAAAACTCTTTACACGAGCAGAAAAGGTCAACCCGCTGCTTCTATTGTGCCTGCGCTATGTTGATATCATTTTGCGCGCTCCCTTTCAGACATGGTATTTAAATTCAGCCATCGTGATTCATCTCAGATTTGATAAATCATATTGTGTGTGCTAAGTTGATCTATGTGCATATGCTCATCCAAGAATGCACAAAATAAACTGCAAAGTAGACGGGCGGGTATGCCCAGTTAGTGAATCTAGTAAAGCTTCCGCATCCGTTTGCGTGAGCAATCATGTTTGCACCCATTTTTGCACATGCAAGCCTTGAGTAAATCAAGCCAATAGTCCTTACCCACAGTATGAAATTTAGAGAAAACAAGAACGTAGTTGACACCATGCTCTCCCATATTCATTGATTAAACTCACTAGATTTAGAATCTTTATTAGCTTGTCTCCTGTCCTCAATTTGTATTATATACACTGTCAGAATCTTAAATTGTAATCAAATAAACCTTCTTGAAGGAGTGGCTCACTGTATAAGGCCCGTAATTTTTTGATTTGATTAAGATCTGACCGTGTGGAGCTGTATTATGAGTTTTTGCTATTAGCCATTTGCCATGCCAATGATACACACAACCATGAACAACACCTATGCGATCTCATCACTACCTGCAGCTCCGATGTCATGTCCCAAAGGCAGATTTGTCCATCATGGCAGCCAGTGATGATTGTGCTGAAGTCGTCCATCACCAACAGGCTGCTGATACAGTGGGTCGGAGCCGTGCGGCCCCATAGAACAATGGGTAGAACCAGATTGTTCCCTGACATTGTGCTAATTTGTCTGGTTGGGGTTGAAATAAAAAAAGGTGTGAGTGAACACTCAAAAAAAATTCACATATTTCATTGTACAGTACTGTGTTCCAACATTGTCAGATATAAATTTAAGTGATATCCCATTCTTAACCCATAGGGTTTAATATGACATCATCAGTACCCCCTTGGCAACATCTTGAACTCTTCTGGAAAGGCTTCCCACAAAGTTCAGCAGTGTGTTTATGAGAATGTATGACTATTTTTCCAGAAGCACATTTGTGAGGTTACACACTGACGTTGGACGAGAAGGCCTGGCTCTCAGCCTCTGCTCTAATTAATCCAAAAGAGTTCTGTAGGGTTGAGGTCAGGATTGTGCAGGTCACTCAAGTTCATCTCCATCAAACTCTCTCAACTGTGTCTTTATGAACCTTGGTTTGTGCACAGATATGTCGGAGGAGGAAGGGGCCATCTCCAAACTGTTCCCACAAAGCTGGAAATGTCCAAAATATAGGCCCCTGAGCTCCAGTGAAAGGAAGTCTGAATGCTTCAGCATACCAAGAGATTTTGGACAGTCAAACAGTTTGGGGATTAACCCTTCCTGTTCCAACATGTCTGTACACCGGTGCACAAAGCAAGGCCCATAAAGACATGGATGAGAGAATTTGGTATAGCTGAACCTGACAGGCCTGCTCAAGAGTCAACCTCAAGACCTTTGAGTTGATTTCAAGTGATTTCAAGCCAGGCCTGCTCGTCCAACATCAGTGTGTGACCTCACAAATATGCTCCTGGACATCCTCCTTGTTGAAAGCCTTCCCACAACAGTTGAAGCTGCTTTAGCTGCAAAGGCTCGACCAACATCATATTAAACCATATGGATTTAGAATTGGATATCTCTTTAAATCATGTGTGAGTCAAGACAGGTAAGCTAATACTTTTGGCAATATAGTGTATGTTGACCAACATATATTTTGAACACTGTACAGGCAATTGCCTTATATAACAGCATTTGAAAAGATTACTTGCAAATCCAAAGATCGTATTGTCAAGGAACTTGTCATTACCATGAACATTTTTTTAATTCTTACGTTCAGATGACATCATTTTGATGACATTCCCATGGGGGTTATGTCAATGCTGTTTTTGTTCCAAGGTAACTTGATTTCATGACATAAAGGGATGGCGTACACCAACAAAAGCTTGACAGTCGCGTTTGGTTATTTGGAAAATAGCGTAGATGCAAAAACTTGTCGTGTGTTCCCAACGTGACCAACAACGGCGAGAAAATGTGTGCTGACATTTGCGATCACGCTCAAACGTTTACATGCAGCATATATATAACATTCCTGTATTCCCCTCTCGCCACGCACACCACCCAAAGGACTTTGATCATTTTGTCATTTGTGCAGACCTGCACAGCAATGAACTTAAGAGATAACACACAGCATATCGTTAAATTGAGATGTTTTGTTTCGGTGTTGTAGTGACGTACGATTAGTTCCATTTCAATTGCGCAGAGCCGTTACGTTACGTTACGTTACTAGAAGGGCTGAATTTAATTGACCGACTGGGAAAGAAATGTTGAATCTTCCCGAATTAAACCGAAATGTCAGCGATTCGTTTACGATGAGGATAGTTTACGTGTGCAGCAGTGATCAATGAAGTGCAGCTCAGGTACAAGTGCGTATGAATGACTCAACGAGCTGCCATGGGTGATTCCGTAAACTATACATGATTGCATTTTCATTATCCCCGTATTTTTCTTTCGCGTTAGACATACAAAACCCGATCGCTTACAAAGACGCTTTGCGTCACCTAAAGCCAAACAACTGTAATGTCGGGACTTCCGGGATGCTAAAGCAGCTCATAAGATAAAAATGTCACGCTTAAAGTCGTGGATACGCACCCAAAAAAAAAAAAAAAACGGCAGATCACTGTAGCATCTTCTTCGTGTTGAGTGTAAACAAAAAGATCTCAGTCGGTGATAAATAAAAACAAATACGCAGCTTGTTTTGAGCTTGTAGCTCAATCAATCCGTTGGGTGACGATCTGTCGCCATATCACGAGACATAGTGTTGATGACCCCCCCAATAACATCCGGGTGTTTCTTGTCAAAGTAAAAGCACACGGCTTGCACCAAAGCCGTATAAAAGAAAGTCAGGAGATTGCCAGGAGAGGGCGCCATCTTGTTACCCAGTCTGACATAACGTCACATGACAAGGCAATGCAACGCAACTAAACTGGGCTGGAATTAACAAGACAAGTTTTCTTGATATGGATATATTTAATACATGCTACAATTCATTTATTACAAGCTCACAATCAATTCATTTTCTTAAGATCTATAAAAATAAACACATATTTCCCAGGATATGTAGTAGATAATTCAAAATGTTAACACTATTGTCATGACACTGGAAAACAAAAAAAATTAAAATAATCATCAACAACAAAATCAATGACTTCCTAATTTAAAAAAAATGTCTATGACAGTTGTTTCACTACTGACCTCATGCTCGTTGATTTGCTGCCCATTTTGCCACCTTTAAGATTCACATTTACTAGTTATTGAGTTATTTGGGTACAACTTTTGTGTGCAATATATTTTTATTACTGTAAATCATTATTTTAGTAGTACTTTTAATTTTCCTATAGTTTCCTATATATCCATGTTACAGTGGCTTACAATAATTAATATCTTGGGAATACAACCTCTGCCTCATTTCTGATAAACATTTAAACATAATAGGCGGCACAGTGGCCGACTCGTTAGAGCGTCAGCCTCACAGTTCTGAGGACCCGGGTTCAATCCCCTGCCCCGCCTGTGTGGAGTTTGCATGTTCTCCCCGTGCCTGCGTGGGTTTTCTCCGGGCACTCCGGTTTCCTCCCACATCCCAAAAACATGCATTCATTGGAGACTCTAAATTGCCCGTAGGTGTGACTGTGCGTGCGAATGGTTGTTTGTTTGTATGTGCCCTGCGATTGGCTGGCAACCAGTTCAGGGTGTACCCCGCCTCCTGCCCGATGATAGCTGGGTTAGGCTCCAGCACGCCCGTGACCCTAGTGAGTTGAAGCGGTTCAGAAAATGGATGGATTTAAACATAAGTCACAGTATTTTAATGTTGGTCATTATGGTGGTACTTGGAGAGCAGAGTATTTTTTAGGTGGTCTTTTGGTGTAAACATTTTGAGAACCACTGCTATAGTGCTGTATTAGAAATTCATCTTTTCCTCATTTTCATGACTGAATAATTTAGTATCTCAACATCTATTTGGTTGTTGCATTCTTCATTTGAAATGCTTTTCCAGGCCTTTTACTGCAGCCTCTTTCAGTTCTTGTTTGTTTCTGGGGGTTTCTCCCTTTAGTCTCCTCTTCAAGAGGTAAAACACATGCTCTATTGGGTCAAGGTCCCGTGATTGACTTGGCCAGTCTAAGACCTTCTTCCACTTTCCCCCCCTGAAGAAGCCCTTTGTTGTGTTGGCAGTGTGTTTTGGGTCATTGTCTTGTTGCATGATGAAGCTTCTCCAAATTAGTTCAAATTTCTGTAACTTGCCAGACAAAATAGTTTTGTAGACTTCAGAATTTATTCTGCTGCTGCCATCATGAGTTACATCATCAGTAAAGACTAGTGAGCCCGTACCTCCACCATGCTTCACAGATGAGCTTGTGTGTTTCGGATCATAAGTAGATCCTTTTTTTTCTCCATACTTTGGCCTTTCCATCACTTTGGGAGAGGTTAATCTTGGTCTCATCAGTCCATAAAACCTTGTTCCAAAACTTTTGTGGCTCATCTGTGTACAACTTTGCAAAATCCAATCTGGCCTTCCGATTCTTTTCGCTGATGAGTGGTTTACAACTTGTGGTATGGCCGGTATATTTCTTCTCTCGAAGTCTTCTTCGAACAGTGGACTGCGATACCTTCACTCCTGCCCTGTGGAGGCTGGCAGTGATGTCACTGACTGTTGTCTTTGGGTGTTTCTTCAAAGCTCTCACAATGTTTCTGTCATCAACTGCTGTTGATACCCTTGGCCGACCTGTTCGTTGTCTGTTGCTCAGAAATCCAGGAGTTTCTTTCTTTTTCAGGACATTCCAAATTGTTCTATTGGCTATTGCCAATGTTTGTGCAATAGCTCTGATCGGTTTTCACTCTTCTCTCAGCTTTTAAATGGTTTGCTTTTCTCCCATAGACGCTGGTATTCATGCTTGCGTAACAGCAAATGCAGTTTTCACAGGTGAAACCCGAAGCCAAAAACAAGTAGTCTGATGTTTAAGCAATCAAACTAAAAAGCAACACCAGAGAAACTAGGAACACCCATCAGTCACATGTTCCAATACTTTTGCTCACTTGAAAAGTGGGTGGCTTCAAACAAAAGGTGCTCTGTCCTGAGTTGTTTAACACATCTAGATGTAAATACCATGAAATAAAAGCTGGAATTCTGAACCTATGTCTCATATTCATCTTTTAATCTGAAACCCAAAAGTCTTCAGTACACATCAAAAACAATGGAATTGGTGTTTGCGTTCCAATACTTTTGGAGGGGATTGTAAATTAACAAAATAAAAGCTAATGCTACTAGTGTTTACATTTTCAACTCAAACACTGAATCTGTCTTTTTGTGGCATTTTAAATTGTATTTAAAAAGAGGCAGAGTGTCTGTGGCCTCAATGTTTTGAAAACAGAAAAATCTTTTTGCGCATACAATGTTCTGTGATTCTTTGGTGAGTTGCTTAAAACCAGGTGTGTCAGCTATTGTTGGAGATCCCTGAACTAACATAACCTTCTTTGCCTTCTGCAAGTAGTGCAAGATTTTAATTGAAGGAATCGAAGACAACAGTAAAAAAACAAGGAAATTTGTTTTTGAACTATTTATCGGCATTAAAAAAATGTATGATGTTGCTACAGCTAGGAGTTGCCATAAAATCAGAAAGGACACACATGCCTTTGAAAAAGGACTGTTATTTACAGGGATTTTAATTTGAATTACAATACAAATGATTTATAGACTGAGAGTCTCCAGAGACTGCTAATCCTGTAAATCAGGAGTGTGTGCGTTGTGTGTGTGTGTGTGTGTGTCCATGTGGTGTGTGTCAATGTCTGCTTGAAGTGTGGCAGCTTTGGCAAAGGGAAAAGTCCTTCAATGTATCTGCAAGCTCCTCTTTCCCCCATTTGTCCCGACTCAGTGACTCTCTCCTTTCTTTCCCACAACCTGCATGAATAGACCATCCATTTATTAGTACAACAACAAAAAAACACTTAGATTGTTTTGGTAGATTCTTACCCTTTTGAAATCATTCATGTTGGTGGCCTGTACTGGAGTACCAATGAATGTCAGGTAGTTTATTTTTGTTGTCTCTTCATCTCCTTGGTTTGATTTGATGAACAACTAGTGAATGAGGAAACAAAAGAATGAAACTAAGATACTGATATGTTTTTTTTTTTTTTTTTTAAGCCAAGTGAGGCACTACACTATATGTTTTTGTGAGGCCACAAGCGGCAAACAATACTGTTCTTTATGATGGAATGAAAAAAAATATTGATTATATATTATTTATAACCACACTTTATTTATAGTGTTTTAATATCATACATCAGACTGGAAGAATATTCTTCATTCTCAATAATCTACAGTGGGTACGGAAAGTATTCGGACCCCCTTAAATATTTCACTATGTCATATTGCAGCCATTTGCTAAAATCATTTAAGTTATTTTTTTCCCCTCAATGTACACACAGCACCACATATTGACAGAAAAAAACAGAATTGTTGAAATTTTTGCAGATTTATTAAAAAAGAAAAACTGAAATATCACACAGTCATAAATATTCAGACCCTTTGCGGTGACACTATTCTTTAACTCGGGTGCTGTCCATTTCTGCTGATCATCCTTGAGATGGTTCTACACCTTCATTGGAGTCCAGCTGTGTTTGATTATACTGATGGGACTTGATTAGGAAAGCCACACACCTGTCTATATAAGACCTTACAGCTCACAGTGCATGTCAGGGCAAATGAGACTCATGAGGTCAAAGGAACTGCCTGAAGAGCGGAGGGACAGAATTGTGGCAAGGCACAGATGTGTCCAAAGTTAAAAAAAAAATTATGCTGCACTTAAGGACGTTTGGGACGACTAGAACCCTTCCTAGAGCGGGCCGTCCAGCCAACTGAGCAATCAGAAGAGAAGAGCCTTGGTGAGAGAGGTAAAGAAGAACCCAAAGATCACTGTGGCTGAGCTCCACAGATGCAGTCGGGAGATGGGGGGAAAGTTCTAGAAAGTCAACCATCACTGCAGCCCTCGGGCCTTTATGGCAGAGTGGCCCGACAGAAGGCTCTCCTCAATGCAAGACACATGAAAGCCTGCATGGAGTTCGATAACAAACACCTGAAGGACTCCAAGATGGTGAGAAATAAGATTCTCTGGTCTGATGAGACCAAGATAGAACTTGTTGGCCTTAATTCTAAGCGGTATGTGTGAAAAAAAAACAGGCACTGCTCATCACCTGTCCAATACAGTCCTAACAGTGAAGCATGGTGGTGGCAGCATCATGCTGTGGGGGTGTTTTTCAGCTGCAGGGACAGGACGACGTGTTGCAATCGAAGAAAAGATTAACACAATTTGTCGCTACATCTACAAATTTGGCCGCACGGTGGACGACTGGTTAGCACAGCCGCCTCAGAGTTCCGAGAACCCGGGTTCAAATCTGTAGAGTTTGCATTTTCTCCCCGAACCTGCGTGGGGTTTCTTCGGGTACTCTGGTTTCCTCCCACATCCCAAAAACATGCATGGTAGGTTGATTGAATACTCTAAATTGTCCATAGGTGTGAATGCGAGTCCGAATGATTGTTTGTTTATATGTGCCCTGCAAGTGGCTGGCGACCAGTTCAGGGTGTAACCCGCCTCTTGCCCGGAGTCATCTGAGATAGGCGCCAGCACGCCCACGACCCTAGTGAGGATAAGCGGTATAGAAAATGCATGGATGGATCTACAAATGCAAGTTGAAACTCTACCATGCAAAGCGAAAGCCATATCTCAACAACACCCAGAAATGGAGCTGGCTTCTCCGGATTCAAGCTCATCTGGGCCGGAGCTCATCTGAGATGGACTGATGAAATTGGAAAAGTGTTCTGTGGTCTGACGAGTCTACTTTTCAAATTGTTTTTGGAAATCATGGACGTCGTGCCCTCCGAGCCAAGGAGGAAAAGGACAAGCCGGATTATTATCGGCGCAAAGTTCAAAAACCAGCATCTGTGATGGTATGGGGGTGTGTTAGTGCCCATGGCATGAGTAACTTGCACATTAAACCCATCCGTTTAGTGCCACGGACGTATTAATACGTTTTCAGTGTTTTTTTTAATACATTGTATTAGAGGGTTTGGCGCAGCTCCACAACAAGTATCTAAGGGTTGGGAAGGATTTTAGTATGTTAAATCGACACCAGAGGGCAGCAGTGGCTTTGATCAGAATTTTGTCAGCACGTCAGAGGAAGACTATCTCCCTCTGACTGTATTACTGACTATATTTGACGGTGGAGCGTTACAGTGCCGTGGTTGAGAGAGAGAGAGACACGGTGAGCCAGTTAGAGCGTAAAACAATGGCTAAATAAAGACAGTTTACTCTAAAACAGAGTTTTGCTAACGTAAAAAAGGATAATGTACCATCATCATTCTTTTCCCCCAAAAGAAAGAGATGACAACGAACGGCGTGTAACGCTGGTCGCGTCAAGCATTCGAAGGCCCGCGGTGAGATTGCGACCATATCAAAATTGTCAAACATGGTTGGCACCTGGCTCTCACAATTTCAGAAAAACGGCTAGCATTAAATGCGTTAAACATCTTGTCTTTGTATTCAGTTGAATATCGGTTCAGTGTTCATGCTGCCCATTCGCCACCTCACCTATGGCTAAATACGCGAATATGTTAACGCTAGCAAATCAAAATCATCCACTTCAAAAGAGCAGCCTCATAAAAGTTAAGTTGAACGCTCTCATCCTGATGTGTGTTGCCAATGTTAGTGGTTTAATTTTTCCCCCGCTACCCAAAATGCTTCAATTTGTCACCGAGTGCGAACTCGGGATAGCTCCCGTCCAGCCGCTGCTCACTAAGCAGACATGCTCACGGGGTTTCCCAGCAGCAGGGTGCGGCACATCAGGGAAGATAAGACCTGATTCTGTTTGGCGCCTAATTGAAGCATATTACCGTAACGTACGTTTGAAATGTTGTTGGTCAATGTGTCCTGCAATTCACATTAGTTCTTGCAGCTAGCTAGCTGCCGTCTTCATCAATGCACGAGCCATTAATCCGACTTTGGTTGTCATGGCCCCCCACCCCAACATCAACATTAAATTTAGTTCCATTTGGACAAAAAGTGAGTTACGTAATTTAGACCATGTTGTCCTGCTACTAATATTTATCACCAAAGATTTAGAATATTAATATCTTCAACTAAAATTCTTCCATTTCATGAGCTAGATAAACTCTTTAAAGTCCTTCTTGAGAATGACTAAATAAAAAGTGAATCATCTCAACAGGTTTACTGTTGAACAGAATTGGTGCCTTTTACATACTTTTTCAAGAGATTGGTGCAAATGTGACCCAGCATCTTAAAATCCCCTTAAAAGTATTTCTTTATTCTGTCTGCAGCTTTATTATGGCATAGAAGTACTGAGAGTGTTCTGATCCTTACCGTTACACTCTGCACATTCTGAAACTTGACGTAGCGCAATGGAATGATTCCATCATCTTTGTAGTCTTCCTCTGTCAGCTCCAGAGTTTGGGTGGCCTCATTTCGCTCCGCATCATCGAAACCCAAAGAGCGCGGGAGATTGATAAATATCTTCACCACTTTAGGAGCTTGGGCTGGTACATGAACAAGAGATGCAACATGTAGCATGGGTGGAAAGAGAAAGGAGAAACAGAAAAGAAGACAAATAGTTATCCAAAAAAAAATAATGTGGACCAGTCTTATGAACAGATTGAATGAAGTAGTGCAAAAATTCTCACCAAAGTCTGAGGACTGCAGTTTCATGGAGAAGAGCTTCACAGGCTGGTTGAAGGCGATAGTTATCAGCAACTGCAAAGAATATATAAAAGCCATTTTTTTTAAATAATGAAGTAGCTTAGCACACACAACTAAAATATTCTTCAGGGGGAAATTAAATCAAAAACTGAAAGTTTTGTTCGTTATTATTGCTTGCCTATAACACATTGAATTT
Organism: Phyllopteryx taeniolatus; assembly: GCF_024500385.1. NCBI lineage: Eukaryota > Metazoa > Chordata > Actinopteri > Syngnathiformes > Syngnathidae > Phyllopteryx > Phyllopteryx taeniolatus. The sequence goes on from NC_084516.1 coordinate 18,381,729, forward strand.
TATTTTTAACCTTTATTATTAAGTTACTCAGAGTAGAGATTTGGCGGCAGCTACATCCACCAAAGGTTTGGGCCACCTCCGGCTCTACTTATCATTATCTGACCATCATTGAACTTTTGGATGGGTGGGTGAGTTTTAACAGCAAATGTGGTATTCAGGGCAACGATATACCAGAGAAAGTTGGAAGCCTCTCTTAAACCCATCAAATATGAAGAGAAGAGGCAGAAAAGACAGATTATCCTTCCTACAAATGTGTGGACTATTTCAGGGCCCGACATTAACGGTGGCCCGATGGCCCTGGGCCACTAGGGGGCGGTGTGGGGCCACCCATACTTTACAGACGCTGGCACGACCGTGCCAGTACAGATTTCATAAATAAATAAATACAATGAAATCCGGCGGCACGGTGGCCGACTGGTTAGAGCGTCAGCCTCACAGTTCTGAGGACCAGGGTTCAATCCCCGGCCCCGCCTGTGTGGAGTTTGCATGTTCTCCCCGTGCCTGCGTGGGTTTGGATGGATGGATGGATGGATGGATGGACAATGAAAATCCATCCATCCATCCATTTTCTGAGCCGCTTCTCCTCACTAGGGTCGCGGGCGTGCTGGAGCCTATCCCAGCTATCATCGGGCAGGAGGCGGGGTACACCCTGAACTGGTTGCCAGCCTATCGCAGTGCACATACAAACAAACAACCATTCGCACTCACATTCACACCTAGGGGCAATTTAGAGTCTCCAATTCATGCATGTTTTTGGGATGTGGGAGGAAACCGGAGTTCCCGGAAAACACCCACGCAGGCACGGGGAGAACATGCAAACTCCACACTGGCGGGGCCGGGGATTGAACCCGGGTCCTCAGAACTGTGAGGCTGACGCTCTAACCAGTCGTCCACCGTGCCACCTAAGTGAAGCATACATAAGCTTAATTGTATTTTTAAATATTTTGGTTATCATCAAGAAAACCATTGAAAATGGCTAGAGCTTGATACCAGCTCTTGTATTAAGCTCTTATGAGCTATTTTTGTTGTCATTATATTTGTCCAAACAAATGTACTTTTAGTTGTACAAGACATGGGTCTATTTTTTACCAAACCAAATTATTGATTTATATTTACACAATTTGCTTTACTCATACATAATACTGTATAAGTTTTTAGTGTGCAGTAATCTTGTATTTGACTGCATTAGATTTCTCCCATTGGAAACAATATATGTGCACCCACTCACTGGCCAGCCGGCCAGTGCTGTTTTTCATTGCGTACGGCGCCACGACACTGAAAAGTGGACCTTCTGGTTCCACTTGGATAGTAAGTAGACTTTACACCGATCTGATCGGCTTAATCGGTGTCGGCCGATAATTAGCATTTTATGCTGATTGGCTGATCGGCTTTAATGTCATAATTCGCTGATCCGATTCATGACGTCATTGATCGGCTCTGCAATCATTTACTCCGCGTCGCCATCGTGCACAGTATATTTGAATGCAAAAGCTGGTTTAATTTTTAGCCTTGTCGCGTGTCTTTTGACATAGTATTGTAAATATCTGAAAGCCAATAAAGTCAGCGGTGTGGGACAGACAACATGTCTGGGACAGAAAACACATAATGCGTGGATCAGACAAATTCGGTCTTTCACGACTGCACTATGTCAGACTACTGCAATAAAATCTTGTATTCCGATACCACCGCATCCCGTCTTTTACGAACACTGGGCTTTATCTTAACTCAAACGCAACCGGATACACTTATTACCACAGCGACGACAACAATGGATGGCGTCGTGTATTATAAGAACAAAATGGGAAAAAAAATGTGTGCTGGTGGTCACTGCTGCTCGGGAGAGGACTTTAATTCAAGGACTGCTTGTTCACGTACTTTTAATACGATACCACTCGCATGCAGGCAACAAAACATTATGTAGCCTAGCAAGCTACTGCTAGCACTACCGGTTGTATGTAAACATGCCGGTGTTCTGTCGAATGAAGCTCTAAAGTTTTCGGTGTGTGTGTGAATCGGTGTGTATCGATGCTATCGATCTCCTGCTTGCAACGCCAACTCGTGTGCATTGTGTTTGCCTAACAGCACAGGAAAATCCTGAATGCGCATTATACACGAGAAATTACAGTAACACTGACTTTGCTTACAGAGCCTTGTGAACTACGGACTCTGAGGTTACGTCCCGGTGGCTAACGCTAACACATGCTAATGTGTCTGTAGGAGGCAGGATCTAGTCAGCAGTTTGAAGCCAGTTCATTCTCCCGGCTCCCACACAGTCAAAAAAAAAAAAAAAAAAAAACGATGGAATAGTGTCTTTAAATTTCCTGCCTCTGGCATTTTGTATTTTAGTACAATTTATAATTTGAGGAAAGGAAAACAAAGAACTATAAAATACACGTAAATTAAAAAAACAAGTAATTGTTTGAGCCAGTGGGGGAGCACAGCATAAGCACATGTGTAAGTGATCACAATGGTGCCACCTCTGCCTCAATTTAGGCAAGGAGAACATGCTGCAATGGAATAAGCACTGGTACCAATTACAAGCTGCTGCTTTCTTACATCTATCTTCAGTCAATATCTAAAACTGTGTAGTTAAAATATGTTGTCAATATCACTGTAAACCTAACCAGTTTAAAAACTACAGGTGCTTATCAATAAATTAGGATACTGTAGGAGAGGTTATTGTATTTCAGAATTGAAATTACAAAAGTACATTTCATAAATTATACAGATTCATTCAACACAAGAAAATACTTTTTAGACGGCCAATTCCAACAACCTTGCCATATTAAAATCTTTTTGACTGTTTCTTATGAGACATTCTAATTTCTTGAAGATGGAAACATTTTGATTTTTCTTAGCTGTAAACTGAAATCGTCAAAATAATAAAATAAAAAAGTGTATTTTCTGTAGTGAATCTATGAGTTTTCAAAGTTTTTAATGATAATTTGTTGAGATGGACCTATATACAGCTGCAATGTTTATAATAATACAAATTCCTAATAGCAGCCACACCAATACAAAACGTTGCTTGTTGATGGCTGATTTTGGTTAATATCCTGACAATGTGGAATTATTCCTCTGGTTATTGTTTGTTGTTATGTACGTTACCTGTTCATCACAGTCTGACTCCAGGTAGGAGGAGTCTTTATTTAAACAGTTGTCAAAGCCACAGTCATCGCTCTCGTTGAGGCACTCGCAGCCGGCTTTGTTTACAAAAGGCACAAGGTCCATCTGGAAACAAGATCGAGTACTGTATTTCAGATTGATTTTATAGTCAAAATAAATGCCTGCATTCCAGTAAATCCTGCAACTTTGTAACAACCATTTCTATGTATGACAATGATGCCCACTTACATATCCCTTTGGAATGTCAGAATCCTCGCTGTTTCCTGGATCATTCTCTGTGAACTGCTTTATCTTCTCCTCCAGGCCTGCAGCGTCTGCCCCTTGATACTGGTCCAGCCGATCCCGGTTCCTGAAGAATAAGAATGTCGGTGTGGCTGATATGTTGTTGGCTGCCTTTGTTGCCTGGGGAAGATAGAGATAAATGATTGCCTTTCATAAGCACAATCCACAACATGTGAACATCTAAACAGTTTTTCCAAAACTTGTTTTTTTTCTCAATAACAGTATGGCAACTTGGGTTTAATCTACATATTCATCTCTTTTATAACATTCCTTTCTGTCCTTTGTAATGCAAGGCAGGATATTTTTAGTCCTCAATTTCCACAAGGCTATGACTTGTATGATACCTGGCAAAAAATAACAGCCTCTTTTATGATACTGCATTTATCTCGTACTCTCAAACAAAAATGGCTTTACTGTAGTAGTGGTTTCAGTACGCCTTAAAAATTTACTTTTACTTAATTTTGTGGGTAACAAATTGACAGAATAGTAACTTTAGAAAATAATGCAGGAAACACTAAATTATTTCATGCATAAACATCACAGATTAAAAAAAAAAAAATAAGCCATTACGGTTGGATGAGAAGGCAAAACTGTTTTACAGATACATTGTTTTCAAAACACATTTCTTCAGCTCCTTCAATTATTTGCAAATAATTTCATTTTATTAAAACAAATTAATTACAAATATGCAATATGTTTTTTTTATTTCCCCCTCCCCTGCACATGGTGTGTTTGAGATCAGACTGACCGGACAGACATGTACATCAACTTCAAGGAAGACAACCTGAGGATACTTGTTACTCAACATGTTGAACGCTGGAGCTATTCTGACACACGGCCGGCACCTGAGGGACAAGCAAAATGTACTATTAAATTAAAGGACTATAACCTTACTTAATACAACAAAATATTTTGTCTTGCAAATAGCAGAGCTATATTTTGTTCCGGCCTAAATAAAGTTTGGCTGTCATATTCCAGATTTGAGTACCTGACCGATATAACCACAGTTCATCATTAAAATATAACAACTCTGTCAACAATTGAGTTAGATTGAACTGACTAACTACAATATATACAAGAGGCAAGAGAAAACGAACAATTTCTTATACGAGATACCTTTTCAGTGATGATGCAAGATCAAGTCTTTATTTCTACAATATATATTATATCAGCCATCCCACCTTTGGATATCATTTTACAATGCCAGAACGCCAAATCAATGTAATAGTGCTATGTCATTGTAAGCAACTCAGCTACAAAAGCTAACGCTAGCATAATGCTAACCTACAAATACAAGCTATTGTTTTCAGGTACAGGTCTACAGCGTTAATGGAATTTCTTCAAAACAGTTGATGACTACTCTTAACTATACAATCTGCGTAATGAGACATAGTTGTAGGACGGCCTCCAAGGTGTGTCTTACCCGGCCATTGTGAACTTAACCACCGCAAGCCTGGAGCTGGCGGCCGCTAGCTCCGGTAGAAATTCCGGATCACTCCCGATCACTTTAACGCCGACCATGGTAGACTTACAGAAGGACGATATAGGCAACGTGGCCTTGTTACTCTGGATATATTCTTGGAAGAACACTATTATACTCAAATAATGTAAATAATATTTGTTTTGTTTTTAGCTTTCCATCAAAAGTAGCTAAATTCGTTGTACTCCAGACACCGCAAGTGAATCGACATGTGACGTTCTGATTGACCAATAGCAGTGGGTAAAGGCGTGGTCTGTGTTTTATTGCAGTCATATAGTTAAGAATTCTCATTATCGCCATCTTACGCATTGGAGGAGGAACATTTCAATACATTTTTCACTTCTGCTTGATTGTGACCGTGTTCAGTTTTTCTGCAACTTCAACTGCAAGTTCAATACAGTCAATTGAATTCCGAAGAAAATTACGATGGAACCAATCAATAAGACAATTTCTGAGTATATTTTCTGGAGAGGTATCAACATTTCATTTATAGTAAAAAGGCTGACTTTGGAATTACTTTGTCATGTAAAATTTTTTATTAGAGTAAGGGAACCCCCATTTATCACAAAGGATATGTTCCAGACCAACCTGCTGTAAGTGAAAATCCGCGATATAGAGGGAGGCCATACAAATTTTTTTTTGTATAGTTCTACACCTCACACACACACACACTTCAAACAAATTTAAACTTACACTATTAAAACACATATTGTAAACATATTTGGATACAAGCAATCGCAAGCGTACATGTTGTACTGTCTATAAAATACTGTAGCAGTATAAGTGGTGTGTACTGTGAATACTACTAGATGACTGTCATGCATGCACAAGGTATGGCGTTCCATAGCAGGTTATGTTAAATTGAGTCGACACAGTCAATGGCAGTTTTCGGTATGTGCATATGGTAATTTTTGATGTAATATTCATCCAGGTTTTAACAATATGCATACTGCAGTAAATATAGCACATATGATTGACATGACAATTTAAAACACCATACAAGTTTATCGCATTCACTTTAAAAAAAGTAAATAAATAGTGGAATACCAAATTACATGCTTTATATTGTTGTCCAACCAGTGGTGGGAAGTAACAAAGTACAGATACTTAATGTACTTTAGCAGATTTTTCCAGGTATCTGTACTTTATTTTCATACTTTTCTGACAACCTTTTGTTTCCCCTACATTTGAAAATATCTGCATTTTCAACTCCTTACTTCGTCAAAATAGGCTTGTTACTTTTTTCAACCTTTGCAGATGACGACATGCCGTGAGAACGACTTAACTAGAGAGACGTAAAGTCAACCGCAGTTGAGTTCATTGAGGTCTTCTAAGGCAGAAAAAAAACTGCGACAGCAGTGACATGGTGGAATGTGTGGCACAATTGGTTATAGTCTGATGTAGGACTGGACCCAAAAGCAGGCGGAGGTGGAAGGAGTAGATGGAAATGGTTTATTTGGAGGAAGCTCAAGGTGTGCATTTCCGAGGCGTGATGGTGGCTCGCGGGAACAAGGAACAGTCAGGAGACTGTAGCGGGAGCAGGTGGCAGGACTTGATGGCACGGTTGGAACGGGCATGGACCCCCATTCAACAGAAACCTTACCGGCTTACGCATTGAAACATGAAATGTCGTGTGGATCTTGAGAGATAGGGGAAGTTTTAACTGTACCGAGGTGGCATTGATGATTTTACTGATAAGAAAAGGGACCAATGAAGCATGGAGCGAGCTTACAGGATTCAGTTTAGAGGGGGAGATCACAGGAAGAGAGCCAAACCATTTGCCCCACCTTTTATTCAGGCGCGGGAGAGCCAAGAAGATCTGCCAGCCGCTTATTCTTTTCAGCTGATCGCATAAGAGCAGCCCTGACAGCCTTCCAGACAGCTTTGACTCATCAAAAGGTTCTCGCTTATGCTGGGAACAGCCACCGTATGTTGTTGTTCCTTAAACAGAGGTTGTTGGAAAGCATAACATGCCATGAAGGGAGACATACCTGTGGTGGCGCTGGTGTGGGAGTTGTGGGCATATTCCACCCATGGGAGAAAGATGCTCCAGGAGGCGGGATTGCAAGCAGCAACACAGCGAAGAGCAGATTTCAAGCTTTCATTCTCCCACTCCATCTGGCCGTTGGATTGGGGGTGATTCACCACGACGCTCCTGGGTTGTGGTGAGCACGGTCTTTTCGGTTTGAGGGTGCAAGTGGCGATGAAGTGACCTGGCTGACCACAATAAAGACATAACTGTTGACGTTTCAGGGGATTTAGTCGCATCAGCCCCTCCAGTCTGGTGGGAGGTAAGGACGTTCAGCGTGACACAGATTGGCTGGATTTGCTGTGCCTGCAGACGGTGTCAAGCTGCACGTTTCAACCCCCTTCTCTCTATTTCTTGGAGATGATTGTCTATCTTAATAGCTACCGAAATTAATTCCTCCAAAGAGGTGGGCTCATCCCGGGCTGCGAACTCGTCTTTGAGCCGTATTTCCAAAGGTGTGATGATGGCCCGGGGAACAAGGAAGAGTCAGGAGACGGTAGGCGGGACCAGGTGGCAGGACGTGACGGCGTGGTTGGACCCGGCAGCGAAGCTGGAGACACGGTAGGAATCCTGGAAGCGGAAGAGCACATATGACGGTAAGTATCACTGCAGATAGTTCGGAAACAATTAGCAACAAGAGATGATGCCGTGAGAGCAGAGCTGTGTACCAACAATAGCGAAATAGTCTGGCGCTGGAGTTCTGGGTGAGGCAGGCTTAAATGCAGGCAGAAATCAGTGTTGCTTGAAGACAGGTGTCCAGCCCAGGTGATGCTGATTGCTGGGGAGAAGAGGGCGGGAGAGGTAGCGACAAGGCGCAAGGTGCCACCGAAGCTCCAACAGAGGAACTGCAGGGCATGGATCATGACAACGTGAACCGGCAGCATTAACTGCGACGGTAACAAATTTGGAAAAGCAAGATATTCCCCATCCAGGGTCTTAAGGAGTGGATGCTGCGGGCTACGGCTCATAAGATGATTCGTGGCTCGTGTCAGCCTAAAAACTACAGGCTTCTGGAGTTCATAAATTATCCGTCTAATCAGAATCAGAATCATCTTTATTGGCCACGTACAGGTATGTTAAAACACACAAAGAATTTGTATCCTGTAGTTGGAGCGGTGAACGACTGGTTAGCACATCTGCCTCACAGTTCTGAGGACCGGGGTTCAAATCCCGGCCCTGCCTGTGTGGAGTTTGCATGTTCTCCCCGTGCCTGCGTAGGTGTTCTCCGGGCACTCCGGTTTCCTCCCACATCCCAAAAAACATGCGTGGTAGGTTAATTGAAAACTCTAAATTGCCCATAAGTGTGAATGTGAGTGCAAATGGTTGTTTGTTGATGTGTGTCCTGTGATTGGCTGGCAACCAGTTCAGGGTGTAGCCCGCCTCTCGCCCGAAGATAGGGCTGGGATAGGTTCCAGCACGCCCGGGACCCTAGTGAGAATAAGTGGTACAGAAAATGGATGGATGGATAGTTGGAGCTACTCTAGCATGACAACAAACAGCCACTATGACAAAATCTAAATTTAGTACAGCTATGCAATTAATACAAAATAAGGCACCAGCAAGAATGAGCGTGGAAAAAATGTTAAAAGATTATTATTATTATTTTTTAAATGTCACAACATAGATGTGCAAAATTGGCATTACATGTCACAGTGGAATGGAAAGTCAACTGTTTAAGAAGTTAATGGAAAGAGGGAAGAAGTTGTTAGAATGCCCGCTGGTTTTAGTCTGCATTGTTCGAAAGCGCCTTCCTAGGGAAAAGAGCTGGAAAAGGTGGTGACCAGGATGTGGAGGGTCCAAGAGAGCCTGACCTTGTCTGAGTTGTGTCAGCGTGCAAGTCCCCAAGAGAGTGTGTGTGTGTGTGTGTGTAGCTTTTTGTGTACCAAGTTATCAAAATGGTTAATGTATATAATTAACAGTTGACAAAACAAAACATTCATTAATTTTCCATACCACTTATCCCAGCTATCTTCGGGCGAGAGGCGGCATACACCCTGAACCGGTCGCCAGCCAATCGCAGACAAAACAAAACACATTTTTTTCTTCATATTTTCTCCAGAAACTCTGGAATTCTGTATGTTTCGCTGGATCACCTGTATGACAAATGCCAATGTAAAGGGAATGCTTCTTCAGGCCCTACTCTGACCACTATTACAACATAGGTTTGGTGTAAAGTCACAGCGGAGGTGCAGCAGGAGTTTGTATTGAAGAAGTACTGTATATTTTATTTAATGCAGCCCTATGGGGGGCACAAGTCAGTGCAAACTGTAGGCCGGTCCCAAGCCCGGATAAATGCAGAGGGTTGCGTCAGGAAGGGCATCCGGCTTAAAACCTTGCCAAACAAATATGAGCGTTCATCCAAAGAATTCCATACCGGATCGGTCGTGGCCCGGGTTAACAACGTCCGCCACCGGCGCCGTCAACCTGCAGGGCGCTGTTGGAAATTCAGCTACTGTGGGTCGAAGTCGAAGTCAAAGAAGAAGAAGAAGAAGAGGTGGAAAGCGGGTTCTTCGGCAGAAAGAGAAGAGGAAAACACAGAGCCTAGAACTGAATGTGGGGACTTTGAATGTTGGGACTATGACAGGAAAATCTCGGGAGTTGGTTGACATGATGATTAGGAGAAAGGTTGATATATTGTGTGTCCAGGAGACCAGGTGGAAAGGCAGTAAGGCTAGAAGTTTAGGGGGAGGGTTTAAATTATTTTACCATGGTGTAGATGGGAAGAGAAATGGAGTCGGGGTTATTTTAAAAGAAGAGTTGGCTAAGAATGTCTTGGAGGTGAAAAGAGTATCAGATCGAGTGATGAGGCTGAAATTTGAAATTGAGGGTGTTATGTGTAATGTGATTAGTGGCTATGCCCCACAGGTAGGATGTGACCTAGAGGTGAAAGAGAAATTCTGGAAGGAGCTAGATGATGTCGTTCTGAGCATCCCAGACAGAGAGAGAGTCGTAATTGGTGCAGATTGTAATGGACATGTTGGTGAAGGTAATAAGGGTGATGAAGAAGTGATGGGTAAGTACGGTATCCAGGAAAGGAACTTGGAGGGACAGATGGTGGTAGACTTTGCAACAAGGATGCAAATGGCTGTAGTGAACACTTTTTTCCAGAAGAGGCACGAACATAGGGTGACCTACAAGAGCGGAGGTAGAAGCACACAGGTGGATTACATCTTGTGCAGACGATGTAATCTGAAGGAGGTTACCAACTGTAAGGTAGTGGTAGGGGAGAGTGTGGCTAGACAGCATAGGATGGTGGTGTGTAAGATGACTCTGGTGGTGGGGAGGAAAATTAGGAAGACAAAGGCAGAGAAGAGAACCATGTGGTGGAAGCTGAGACAGGACGAGTGTTGTGCGGCTTTTCGGGAAGAGGTGATACAGGCTCTCGGTGGACGGGAAGAGCTTCCAGAAGACTGGACCACTGCAGCCAAGGTGATCAGAGAAGCAGGCAGGAGAGTACTTGGTGTATCTTCTGGCAGGAAAGGAGAGAAGGAGACTTGGTGGTGGAACCTCACAGTACAGGAAATCATACAAGGAAAACGGTTAGCTAAGAAGAAGTGGGACACTGAGAGGACCGAGGAGAGGCGAAAGGAATACATTGAGATGCGACACAGGGCAAAGGTAGAGGTGGCAAAGGCAAAACAAGAGGCATATGATGACATGTATGGCAGGTTGGACACTAAAGAAGGAGAAAAGGATCTATACAGGCTGGCCAGACAGAGGGATAGAGATGGGAAGGATGTGCAGCAGGTTAGGGTGATTAAGGATAGAGATGGAAATATGTTGACTGGTGCCAGCAGTGTGCTAGGTAGATGGAAAGAATACTTCGAGGAGTTGATGAATGAGGAAAATGATAGAGAAGGGAGAGTAGAAGAGGCAAGTGTGGTGGACCAGGAAGTGGCAATGATTAGTAAGGGGGAAGTTAGAAAGGCATTAAAGAGAATGAAAAATGGAAAGGCAGTTGGTCCTGATGACATTCCTGTGGAGGTATGGAAGCATCTAGGAGAGGTGGCTGTGGAGTTTTTGACCAGCTTGTTCAATAGAATTCTAGTGCGTGAGAAGATGCCTGAGGAATGGAGGAAAAGTGTACTGGTGCCCATTTTTAAGAACAAAGGTGATGTGCAGAGCTGTGGCAACTATAGAGGAATAAAGTTGATGAGCCACACAATGAAGTTATGGGAAAGAGTAGTGGAGGCTAGACTCAGGACAGAAGTGAGTATTTGCGAGCAACAGTATGGTTTCATGCCTAGAAAGAGTACCACAGATGCATTATTTGCCTTGAGGATGTTGATGGAAAAGTACAGAGAAGGTCAGAAGGAGCTACATTGTGTCTTTGTAGATCTAGAGAAAGCCTATGACAGAGTACCCAGAGAGGAACTGTGGTACTGCATGCGGAAGTCTGGAGTGGCAGAGAAGTATGTTAGAATAATACAGGACATGTATGAGGGCAGCAGAACAGCGGTGAGGTGTGCTGTCGGTGTGACAGAAGAATTTAAGGTGGACGTGGGACTGCATCAGGGATCAGCCCTGAGCCCCTTCCTTTTTGCAGTGGTGATGGATAGGCTGACAGATGAGGTTAGACTGGAATCCCCGTGGACCATGATGTTTGCAGATGACATTGTGATCTGCAGTGAAAGCAGGGAGCAGCTGGAGGAACAGTTAGAAAGATGGAGGCATGCACTGGAAAGAAGAGGAATGAAGATTAGCCGAAGTAAAACAGAATATATGTGCATGAATGAGAGGGGTGGTGGGGGAAGAATGAGGCTACAGGGAGAAGAGATGGCAAGGGTAGAGGACTTTAAATACTTGGGGTCAACCGTCCAGAGCAATGGTGAGTGTGGTCAGGAAGTGAAGAAACGGGTCCAAGCAGGTTGGAACGGGTGGAGGAAGGTGTCAGGTGTGTTATGTGACAGAAGAGTCTCTGCTAGGATGAAGGGCAAAGTTTATAAAACAGTGGTGAGGCCAGCCATGATGTATGGATTAGAGACAGTGGCACTGAAGAGAAAACAGGAAGCAGAGCTGGAGGTGGCGGAAATGAAGATGTTGAGGTTCGCTCTCAGAGTGACCAGGTTGGATAAAATTAGAAATGAGCTCATCAGAGGGACAGCCAAGGTTCGATGTTTTGGAGACAAAGTTAGAGAGAGCAGACTTCAATGGTTTGGACACGTCCAGAGGAGAGAGAGTGAGTACATTGGTAGAAGGATGATGAGGATGGAGCTGCCAGGCAAGAGAGCTAGAGGAAGACCAAAGAGAAGGTTGATGGATGTCGTGAGGGAAGACATGATGGCAGTTGGTGTTCGAGAGGAGGATGCAGGAGATAGGCTCTCATGGAAAAGGATGACGCGCTGTGGCGACCCCTAACGGGACAAGCCGAAAGGAAAAGAAGAAGAAGAAGAAGACTGTATATTTTATTTAGAAAACACTATTTAATTGGTATTCTTTTGCTTTCATCATTTTAATTATTTTAAACTATTTATTGTGTTTAATGGGGGCACGGTGAATTACTGGTAAGTACATCCGCCTCACAGTTTATAAATAGTTTGGCGTTGCAAGATTTTGCATGAATTTGCATGTTCGTTTTGTGATTGTGTGTTTTCTCAGTGTTCTGCAGATTTCTCCCACATTCCAAAAACATGCATGTTAGGTTAATTGAGGACTTTTAATTGTCCCTAAGTGTGAAATGTGAGTTTGAATGGTGTTTTGTGTACATGTGCCCTGTGATTGGCTGGCAACCAGTCCAGTGTGGCGCACGCCTCAAGTTCGAAGTCACGGCTCCAGCACACCAGAGTGACTTTAAGAGGATATAAGCGGTTCATGAAAATGTATGGATAGAATGTGTTTTATGTTTGATCTTTATCACTTTGTTACAACTTAGGTAGCTACATTTCAGATCTGTACTTAAAAAAAAAAAAAAAAAAGCAAATTAGTTGAATTAAAACTACTTTTACCAATCTTTTTTTCCACAGGCATATGTACTTTTATTTTTGCCATCACGTCACCAGTGTATGGTTGTATTTTTACTGTCATAAGAAGAGTATTTATTCATTCATTCATTCTTTTAAATGAACGACCAAGTCTACAGACAAATTACTAGCTTATTATTATTTTTATTTTTTTTACTTAACTAAAAATAGAAATACAATACAAGAATAATACACAACACTAAGAGAAGTCAGCACGTGAAATTAAATAAAATGAAAGCAAAAGGCACATGAAAGAAATGAGCTCTATATTATTTCTCTAATATGTATATTACATTCTTTACATATTCTTTTGGTCCGAACCGCCAGATGCAAACAATAATGCAAATTTCCTAAATTAGACAACAGTAACATCCTGAACACAACATATGATTGCTGGCTAACTTGCAAACTTTATACAACGACCATGAAGCCAAAATTAAGATAAGGTTGACAACATACTATACAACAACAACTGTATTTTGTCAGCTCAAATAGTACATGTGTAATCGTATTTTTCATGGAGGTTTGAAATTTGGAATAGTAATTCATGAGGTCCGGGCTACCACGTGACGTGGTTAATACACTTCGTCACCTACCTGGCCAGTGCTGACTTCACTTCATTCCGAGAAAGCTGCCCGTGCAGTCCCTGAACGCAACGCTGCTTTTTAAAAAATATTTGTATTTTTTTTCCTCTTCCTTTCCACGGGCCAAGTGTTTGTAGTGTGGAACGTGTTAAACCGGTCGTGTGGCTTCGTGAGGGCCGGACAGGTGAGGCTACGGTGGGGTGGAGGAGGAAGGGCGGAGTGCTGTGGTGTCAGAACAACCAGGAAGGAAGAAACATGGTGCGGTGACACAGCAGCCGGACACCCACGGACAACAGTATTCATCCTATTTTTATCAAGTTGTTCCCACCCTTCAGCAAAGAACACGTTGTAAGTACAGTTTAAGATAATCTAAGACATTTTTACTTGGTCCGTTTCAGTTTTGTGTTAAAGAGTTTTTTTGTTTGTTTGTTTAAACACCGTCAAGGGAGTGTCAGTGCCTCACCTGGCGACTGCTCTTGCTCCATCAACATATTTACCTTTTGTCAGTAGTAAAGTATAATGTGTGTGTGTTTTTTTTTTTTTTTTTTGGTATCTATGTCCCACTGTATCTGAAATGTATTCTCCCTATCAGAACTGGAACTGTGTGCTTAAGGGTTGTAACTGAGCCAAAATTGAACAAAAAGTTCTAAATCTGTTATCACTTGTCAAGCCACCAGACAAATGTATTTTCCAACACTGTTCCCAAACAGTCCAAATATTTTAATTTTTTTCCCCCCACACTGGTTGAGCGCTTTCCTTGCAATAAAAGCACACACATGGGCAAATGTTCGTATTTGATAATATATGCCAAATCAAAGATTCCAATGCACAATTTAGGAATTCAACAATGTGTTTATTATTATTATTATTAGGTTGCAGTGGTGCAGCATACTGAGGCAGATCTAATTTCTGACGAGTTTGGTTACCTTCTTTAGCTACTTGACACTAGCAAAATGTATGACCCTGTAAAGTTGCACACCACTGCAAAATGCAACCACAATAACTAATTAAACTAATTGTTGATTTAGAAACACAGCACTCTTATACAAAAAAAAAAAGACCAAATTTAGTTTAGATACAGCTAATCTATTGGACCCCATTAGCCAATTGTTGCCCAGTGAGTGTCTATACACACATACATAAGGTGAAACCAATTCCTCTTTAAAATATTTGAACCTTTTGTAGCATTTAAATAGTACTGTATATAGTTAGACATTTTACCTGAGAATAATCCTCAAATCCTTTCATTCAAGTAGTGATTTCTAATTAATCTTGAACTGTGATTAGTGAGGAGTTTCCACTCTGAGCAGAACGTGCAATTACTTAAATAGGCTCTTTCTTCGCTATCTAGCTACAATATATGAGCAATATTTTGGTGATGTACACCATAAACTATCAGAACTGAACCCCAAGTTCCCCCAGAATTTTGACTCTTTATTTTAGTAAAAAATGCTGGCTATGTTGTGTTAACAACTTGGAGAAGGCCCTTTTTGCGTGTGCACAAAACAAGGCAATATCCCTTAAGGCATGTTTCAGTGAGTTTGTTGTGGAAGGATTTGCAAAGAACCCTGATCTCAAAAGCCCATTAAACACTTTTGGGTGGACTAGAAGAGAACCAGGTAAACCAGGTCCTCTCTCAGGTTTAATGTCAGTGACCTCACAAATGTTCCTCAGGATGAATAGACATAAGTTCCCACAGGCACTCTCCAGCACCTAGAATGTCTTCCCAGAAGTGTTGAAGTTGTTATAGCTGCAAAAGGTGCTGGGTAAGGGTCCAACTCTACATCGTCTTCTGATTTAATTTGCTGTATTAGTATTGTTCCAATGCTCCAGTACTGTTGTGTTGGCTTACAACTAGCCTGTCTCTATTAGCCTGTGGTGCCTTCCAATACAAATCTTTCAATAACCTATATGAAGTTAGTTAAAAAAAAATAGTTTTTCATTTTCATTGTTTTTCGGAAGTCTCAGTTGGTCACAACATGACAGTGTAATCAGCAATCAGAATCACTTAAGACATCACAGCACACGCCGAAAATGGCTTTACAGTACATGCTTCGAAAGCTGTAATCTTTAATTGTTGAACTACTACTTTGGTTGAGGAGGATGTTGTATCTTAACACAGTGTGGACTAGGTCTTCCAAGCTGCCCCACTGTTTATCGTATCCCTTATCATTAATTAGAATGGAGATGAGCTAAATTAATCTTCAGTGTTTTATAATTCAATTCCCACTCAAAAATGGGAAATCAATTAATCAAACACAACATTTTAAGCAGTAATTAAACTGTCAATTTAAGGGATGTGCTTAATCAATGTTAAGAGTTCTGTAAATTATGTTGAATCAATTGTTGCTCAATCATGCACAGAAGTAAGGTAAAATGGATTTCACTACTTGGCTGCTGTATCATCTAAACAGGAGTTAACTATTATTTTCTGCTATCGAAAGTCAACATTAATGAATTGACAGTTTTAAAAGACTATTTCTTATTTGTAATCCGCATTGCTATTCGCATGTTCAGACACTGGTTTCCTACTTGTCCTGTTTGAACCCTTATGCTAATAGTGTTATAATGTCAGTAAATGACAGTTTGACTACCTGATCAATAAGGTTTGTCGCTGGAAATAGACTTCTCTTTGTTCGCTGAGATGAACATGCAGCGCATAATAATTTCTTGGTGCCATGCATGGGAGACCAGGCAGCATCAGGTCTCTGTGGACTGACATTAAGTGGATTTTATTAGTTTGATTCCTGCTGTGAGAACAACTAGAGAATCTCAATTATGACTCGACTCAAAGTCAACAGCCTTCATTTGACACAAACACTCAATGGACTGGAATAGTCACCTTCTCTACCGTATCACTTCAAAGGTACAACTATTTTTCAAACATAGCACACTGAACAGTATTTGGTTTATTCAATGAAACCTTACCTGTGGGGGGGGGGGGGAAACACATTCATCCTAACTGAAATGAGCAAATCACAATAGTCATTTACTAAAATTAGATGGCTAAATTGATAATTTTCCAATTGTTGTGCTTTATAAAAGTGGAATTTTTATTTATTTATTTTTTAAAAAACAACTTCTGTAACCAATTTTCAATTTCATAGACAAAAAAAATGTTACTTTTTTTATAAGGGGGATGAAGAAAACAAATATTAAAATGTCGCCTGTGACTGTCTGAACCAATTTCCACTTGAAAACCTTTTCTGTTTTGTGAACTTCTCATTCAGTGACAAAGACGGATTGTTGACTTCATTACTTGACAGTTGTTTTGTCATGTAACTGCTGTGGTTTAAATTGTAGAAGTGTGAGTGAGGCCATCTATGTAAAGGTTGCGAAACAATCTCTAAACAGTGGAGAAAACTTATAACACCACCTGTCTCCCACATACAGTATAATGCGGTCCTTTCATCCCTCCAAAAGATATTAAATAATTTACCCTCTAAAAAATAAACGAAGAACTGTATAGATTATTAACGAGGGTGATTCCACCTAAAAGACTGTCATTGGCTGGCAGAGGCCCCTCTAAAATCTATTTTAATGTGTCTGTGTCTGTTGTTTAGCATCCCAAAAGGGTGAAACTTTTTTGGGGGCGTGCATCTTATTTAGAGGATTAATACTTGGGTTTCCACACCAACACTCAAGCTAGCGATGTCCTACCTTGCCTTATTGCATGAACTGATGAAACCTGCTTGGATGAGAGGCAGATAGTCTTGTCAGACGATCAGAATAATCAAGTTGGGATCCATTCAATGCGAGAAGTTGTCGACATTTTTCTTGTCGCACAATGAACGTTCCTTCAGGAGTTATACTTCAGTTTGACAACACTTTTAACCTCCACCAAGCACAAAAGTACAAAGACAAGTTCAGTGGCACATTGACGCAAAGAAATTGCAGTTTCCATGAAAATTTGTGAACGGATTGCACATTTAAAATTTGTTACATTCTGCTACAAATTTTGGTGTGGCAAGAGAAAGTTATTTTCTTTTTCTTTTCTTTTTTTTTTTTTACCATTAGAGTCACTATGGAAGCGTTCCCATGCCTCAGAATGGAAATAGTAGTTCCTATCCATCTATTATTAATAAATACAAACTTGCGGACAGGCATTTTAACACAAATATGGCGCTCCACAATTCATTTTTTATGTGACACAGATTTTCTCTTTTTACCCTTGTCTGAATATAAAATCAAATGGGTAAGTCATTTCATGTCCTCCTCTGTGAATCAGTCAGTGGCCTGCTAATATAATGAGAGACGAATAAACACAAATATAGTGCATGAGTGTCATTCACTGCCATCTAGTTTCTGTCCATCAACTAAGATATCACCGCTCAAGAAAAAAAAAAACAGAATTGCTGCTCACTTGGTCACTCTTTTAGAATGGCTTTGAAAGTTTGGAAAATGATTTAAGTGTAAACTTGAAGAGCCGAAACACTGTCACTGGTGTTTATTTGATTAGTAATTTTGCTTTATAATGTAAGTCGTCATACAACTCTAGCTGTAGCAATAGGAATGAACCTGTGCAGTATAAATTATTTGCGAGCAGGTTTATACTTGCTTACAAAGTTCCAGAATAATTTCACTCATGACAAGTGGTGAAAAGTTCAGAATGGGCGATCTGGTGTGGTGGGATTAATGTTGTCGATTTCTGTTGCACTTCCAAAAAGAAGTAACCATTGTGTCTTTTGTTTTCTCGTTATTGATTTAAAACACTGACAAAAGACCCTCCGGTATTACAGAGATGGTCTGCGTCGCCCTCACTGCTACATTACTCTCAGTTGTCACAGGCCAGAGGCCTCGTGCAGCCACAACCATGCATACCATGGAGAGCCTCCATTGCGGAAGCTGACTATTATTGTGTGCTGTTCTATGATTCAATCAGTATTGAATCATTGATAGAATATAATTGGGATCTAATTTAAAGCCTATTTATACATGTATCTGGCTGCACATTTGTATTTTAACTGGTATCTTTTGTTGGTTTCTATCAAAATTGTCTCATAGTGCCACATTTTATGCATGTCAGCTGGCAACTGATTCCTTCTGCCGTTATTTGTTTGCTGAGTGGCACCTTATCTGTGTCACTCCTTGTGCTAAGTTTCATTTTTCTGCTCTTCGCCTTACCTGTCTGAGCAAGAGCTGAGCCCCCCCCCCCCCCCCCCCCCCCCCCCCCCCCCCCCCCCACTATCAGGTTTCATTGTCGTCATCACGGTATGCTCTCCTCTGTCCCACTCTGGAGATAACTTACCCCGCCCTCCCTCATTGTTGCCATAGTTACATCCCATAGCCAGATACCACCAAACCTGTTTTCTGAGTCGGGTGATGCTACTGCTGAGGTGGTTTTTCATCTAGGATGTTCTCAATTATTTTGTATCAGTATGTTGTCTCAAGCAATGCTGTTAAACTACCGGTAATTCATTTTCATTTCTAATTCATTTTAGGGGGAGATTTAAAGTTAATTTAGTTAAACTTTAAATCTCCCCTAAAACAACACCAAAAAATGCTACTTCACACCTCTTAATAATTTTTACGAGTTTTTTTTTTTTTTTTTTTTTTTTGCATTGTCACACCAGGTAGGGCATATTCTGATGGTACCGTCCATCAATTGTCTGAATTGACTGTATCATCACATCAAATTTATTTGACACTGCAGGTAGACGATATATAAAAACAATGTCACAATGCCACTGGGTTCTAGTGTTTTTTGTTTTTGTTTTTTTCTTCAAATCACATTCAAGGAAGAATCAGTGTTGATGTGTGCGTGATAACTTATTTCTACAAGAGTATTTAAGGGTTGTTTAGTCCTCACATGTGCGATGTTGTTCAACTGGATGATGACGTGGGCTCAATTTAAAAATACCTTGCATTTTCAAGTCACCTTTGTCCACCTCTGTTGCCACACTGAATACAATAAAACATGCAGGTATTTTGCCCTGAAAAGAAAATAGGCCGCCCTCTTCCTCAGTTCCATAGTTCAATTATGACGCCCATGTGTCAATTGTAGTTTATGGTGTTTATGGTGTATCACTAACACTCCGTCTCGTCTGTGGCAACATAGCCCAAACCAATAGTCAGTAAAAGCTATGAGCATCTGCAGTATGTTTGTAAGCTTTTCTTTCTAAAGGAACAACTTGTTACGTCTTGCTCATGCAATTGCACATCTGTGGGGAAGGAAGAAACAGGTTATCCTTAAGTTTAACAGTGAGCTATGCCCATTATCCCGCTCGACGTCTTTCCAATCCAAAACTACTTTGAGTGTTTACCTGTTGCAATTTAGTGCTTTTACTTGCTGGGAGCACATCAGTGTAAATGATTCTAAAATCGGAATATTTCTTCTTTCTCAGAAGTACCTGCGGTGTCATAATGAGTATGCGCGTGGGCACCCACGGGTCTGTGGGGCCCAACGATGAGGTCATGCCATACAGTGATGATGAGACAGATGATGAGCTGGACGTGAGCACAGACGAGGAACAAGAGGAGACGCCAGGAGCCCCGCAGCCCGCTGTGGAAATCAGACCAAGTGGTGAGGCACTAGAGACCATCCATCCATCCCATCCATCCGGTCGACGAAATATCAAATACTGAAAATAAATGAAAAATAAATCAAATACTGTTCGAGGAGTTGACAGCCTTAATCAGCATTGTGTCGTATCGTCTAGTAGTGGATTGGGTGAAATTTGTTTTTAATAAACAAAAAAAGTTACGGATTGCAGGTTTGTTTTTTTATGTCGTCATGTTTAAAATTCAGTATAAAAACAAAAGTGTTTCACACACCACCTTCAGGAAAAGTAATAATAGTAAAAAAATATAATAGTAAATATATTATAAACTAAATTTTCAAGATACTTTTCAATACTGTTATTCAATATTGTGGTTGTGTAGAAGTGTGATGGGTACAATTGCTTGATTAATTGTTACTACGAGTAACTAAATGAGACTCAAGACTATTAATTTTTATTAATAATTATTAATTAATTTTAACTATTTTATATATTTCCATGACCACATTTTGGACAACCTTATACAAATATGGTAGCAGGAATAGCTGACATTTTGTGATGATACTCTTTCTTCTCTTTAGAGATTGGCTGGAAGGTGAAAGCCAATGACCGACCTTACCACCATCTGCCAGAATTTAATAAAAAAGTATTCCTATGCATCAAGAAGAGCAGATACTCTGTAAGTGCTACATTCAATGAATCATGAATTTATCTGGCCAATATATTGTGAAACAAAGAGAGAGCTTCATTATTTGTCAAGTATTCCACATTATAATTAGTATATAGTCCTCAAACCTTCTTGTAAGTCTTTTACTGTAACGTGATCGTAAAAAACCTGATGTTGTCACTGTTGCATGCTTTTGGATATTTCCTCTTCCTGGCTTTATGCTCATCAACATTCGCCGTTGTTTCAGGGGAACGCCATCAAGACATACAAATACAACATCCTTACATTCCTTCCCCTCAACTTATACGAGCAGTTTAAGAGAGTTGCCAACCTCTACTTCTTGGCTCTTCTTATCCTACAGGTAAATATCCCAAGCAATAACATAGTGTCATAATTACAGTAAATGCAACCCCAATTCCAAAGAAGTTGGGTTAAACAAAAATAAAAACAGAATACAATGATTTGCAAATCATGTTCAACCTATATTTAATTGAATACACTACAAAGACAATATATTTAATGTTCAAACTGATGAACTTTATTGTTCTTAGCAAATAATCATTAACTTAGAATTTTATGCCTGCAACACGTTCCAAAAAAGCTGGGACAGGGTCATGTTTACCACTGTGTTACATCACCTTTTCTTTTAACAACATTCAATAAACCTTTGGGAACTGAGGAGACTAATTGTTGAAGCTTTGTAGGTGGAATGCTTTCCCATTCTTGCTTGATGTACAGCTTCAGCTGTTCAGCAGTCCGGGGTCTCCGTATTTTACGCTTCATTCATTCAGACAGGTCTGGACTGCAGGCAGGCCAGTCTAGTACCTGCAATCTTTTACTACGAAGCCACACTGTTGGAAGACATGCAGAATGTGGTTTGGCATTGTCTTGCTGAAATAATCAGGGGCAACCATGAAAAAGACATTGCTTGGATGGCAGCATATGTTTCTCCAAAACCTGTATGTACCTTTCAGCATTAATGGTGCCTTCACAGATGTGTAAGTTACCCATGCCATTGGCACTAACACAGCCCAATACCATCACAGATGCTGGCTTTTGAACTTTGCGTCCATAACAGTCCGGATGATTATTTTCCTCTTTAGCCTGGAGGACACGATGTCCACAATTTACCCAAACAATTTGAAATGTGGACTTTTCCACTTTGCATCAGTCCATCTTAGATGAGCTCGGGCCCAGAGAAGCCGGCGGCCTTTCTTGCTGTTGTTGATAAATGGCTTTTGCTTTGCATAGTAGTTTCAAGTTGCACTTACAGATGTAGCGCTGAATTGTATTTACTGATATTGGTTTTCTGAGATGTTCATGAGCCCATGTGGTGATATCCTTTACACATTGATGTCGGTTTTTGATGCAGTGCCGCCTGTGGGATCGAAGGTCACGGGCATTCAATGTTGGTTTTCGGCCTTACCGCTTACATGTAGTGATTTCTCCATATTCTCTGAACCTTTTGATTATATTATGGACCGTAGATGACGAAATCCCTAAATTCATTGCAATTGTACGTTGAGGAACATTGTCCTTAAACTGTTCGACTATTTTCTCTCGCACTTGTTCACAAAGAGGTGAACCTCGCCCCATCTTTGCTTGTGAATGACTGAGCAATTCAGGGAAGCTCCTTTTATACCCAATCATGGCACCCACCTGTTCCCAATTAGCCTGTTCACCTGTGGAATGTTCAAAACATGTGTTTGATGAGTATTCCTCAACTTTCTCAATCTTTTTTGCCACCTTTCCCAGCTTTTTTGGATCGTGTTGCAGCCATAAAATTAGTTAATGATTGTTTGCTAAAACAAAGTTTATCAGTTTGTAGTGTATTCAATTAAATATAGGTTGAACATGATTTGCAAATCATTGTATTCTGTTTTTATTTGTTTAACACAACGTCCCAACTTCATTGGAGTTGGGGTTCTATAAAGCAAAGCAAATTTATTTAAATAGCACATTTCATACACAAGGTAACTCAATGTGCTTCACATGATCAAAAGCATTTAAAAACAAAGGGAAAAAAGTAGAAATGCTCTACTGTCGCAGTGTAGCGACTTTAGAATTGGAGTAATATGCTCTAAGCTATTTGTTCTGGTCATAACCCGAGCAGCAGCATTCTGAATGAGCTGCAGTTGTTTAATGCTCTTTTGGGGGGAGTCCAGTCAGAGGACTATTAGAATAGTCAAGTCTGCTTGAGATAAAAGCATGGATGAGCTTCTCCTGGTCTTCTTGGTACATGCAAGCCTTCACTCTGCAAATGGTAGGAGGCAGTTTTAGTAATTGATTGGATATGACTGTTGAAAGTCAGGTCGGAATCTATCAGTACACATTGTTTTAAGCTTACGCATTACACAATTTCTGCCCCAGAGAGTTGTTCAAAGTAATGATTAGCAATCCAGTTGCATGCCATTTATGCTCATCTTGAGTGTGTATAACTTCACCACAACTTTACATTATCTCCTGCTTCATTTCATGCATTTCATTTTTGAAATGTAGTCCAACGACCAACAAATCACCACAAATATTTTTGTCTTCTTAGAGTATTCCAACTATTACGACTCTGCCTTGGTACACCACTCTGATTCCTCTGGTTGTGGTTCTGGGAGTAACTGCCATCAAAGACCTGGTGGACGATATTGTAAGAAAAGCAACTTTCATCCTGTTCCTACTGAAACAATATAGAATTTAACATTTACATAATGTATCTGTGATTAGATAGCAACTACTTGACATTCAGTATTTTCAGATGATGTCTGAAAACCGTGACACCCTTAGAAACGTTCTGTTGAGGGGGATAAATGGTGCTCATTTTTAAGATTTATATTTTCTAAATCTTGGAAGATTTGGTTATTCCATTTTATTCTCTGTTTAACTCACGGTCCCTTCTGCTTGCATTTGCCTTCCAGGCTCGACACAAGATGGACAAGGAGATTAATAACAGGAAATGTGAGGTCTTGCTCGATGGCAGGTCAGAAATTGTTCAAGTTAACTTGCCATTAACTATTTTACTTTTTGATGTTTGGTGAATATTTAATAGAGAAACTAATCTTAAAATAAAAAGCCTGCTGTAATCTGTTCCGTTTGGTTCAGTTGTTAAGAATACCAGGGTCATTTTTCTCAAAAAGATGTAATTCATGCATGTTGAGTTTCATCCATTTGAGATCTAAATATGTTTTTGTTTTTTTCGATTGACCTATTGCAACAACATTCTGTTTTTATATTCATTGGCTCAGATTTCAGGATTCAAAGTGGAGACACATCGAGGTTGGAGATGTAGTTCGTCTGAAGAAAAATGATTTTATTCCGGTACGTGCAAATTGCAAATAGGTGTGAATGTGAGTGTTGAATGATTGTCTATAATTTGGCAACCGGTGCAGGGTGTACCCAAAGTCGGCTGGGATAGGCTCCTGGTAATCTGGGAACCGAATGAGGACAAGCGCTATAGAAAATAGATATGGATGGATGTCATTATTTTATTCATACTGTAATAATTTGTCATGGTATTGTTTTTAGTTTCGCATTGATGCAAATGGTAATTGATTATGATTGCCAGAAGTAGTCAGTGTGCTGTTACATATAACTGTATTCCCACATGCTCAACAATTAGTTTGGAGATTTTGTAAGCAAGGACGTGCTATGCAATTTGAAATGTTTACAGAAAGCGTTGTCATTGGTATTGGGGTTATTTTTGAGCTTTTGTTGACCTATAGGTAAGGTCTACAGTATATTGATTTCATAATGCTATAATTAGATTATAGACGATTTCAAAAAGGTCAAGTGTAGATACACTGAGAGATCCTCTGCAAAAGACCATTGAGAATAGTGTTTCTGTGATCTGATTGAATTTAACGGTGGTAGGAAGATTTAGATTTAGATTTAGGTTAAGCATTTTGCTACATTAGAAGAGGTACTGTGTAAAGATGAGACGCCGTGTAGGGTCCTGTATTCCATTTAACAACCATTTTACCCCGTTTGTTAAATTTAAGCATTATAATGGACTGACTAGAAACGGTTTTGTACAGGCATGTTGGATGACTTGACCAGTGTCTCATTGTATTGTTTTTTTATTTTTGTTTGTTTTCAGGCGGACATTTTGCTGTTATCCAGCACAAACCCAAACAGCCTGTGCTATGTGGAAACAGCAGAGCTTGATGGGTGAGGCCCCTGTTTTTAATTTAAAAAAAAATTGTATCTCCTATTAAAAACATCTGCAAGATGCATATGCAAAAATACATACTGTAGTGAAGGCACTTAAGGCTATATTCTCCCATTCGTGTGCAAGTTTTTTTTTTTTTAAACACATACTCTCCTGTCCAGACTTCTGGCCCATCCACTTGTGCATAAACGTGAAACGTGTGCGCAAATAGCCCATTGAAGTCTGAGGCTGGCTGTAAAATCATGGAGCATTGAGTTTTCCTGAGACTTAAATGCCATAGAAATCCATTTGGAACACTTTATATCTGAAATTAACTTCAATAGCGAATATATGTCATCGCCAGTAAGACTTGCATGCTGTTCTTCAAACACATAACACTTTGAAGGAGCCTTTTGTGTGTTTCTGAAATAAATTAAACTACTTTAATCAGAAAACTGTGCTTATAACTGCCGGTCCATATCAGTTTGTGCCACAGACCGCGGGTGAGTTACTTGCAGTATTTCCCAACCAACATAAATCTAATTCGCCATTTTGCCATTACGACGACTGAAGTTGAGTCATGCATCTTCCTAAAAAACTCCAAGCCACCAGCAGCATGTACGATTTTATAGGTTGACGTTCTGTAGTTGGTGTAATGTGGTAGACACATTAAGGCCGTTGGGCAGACAGTGAGCATAGGCGAGTGTTATGGGCCAGTTGTGCCCCGCACCGTCAGCAGACTCAGCCGTCGCGTCAGGCTGTTGACGGGCAGTTAACTGAATCAAAATATGCGATGTGATGTTTCACCTGTACGAGACAATAGACTTAACAACAGCCTCTAAAGTGTGGAAAAGGTGCTGAAGTCTACAGGAGACTGCGCGCATAGCCAGAATTGCCAGAGAACGGCCACATTTTAAGGTTGCTCCACTGAGAGTGCGTACATGGCTTGTGGGTGAGTAAATGACAGATTTGAGTTGACGGGTGAGCACGCGCAGCCAGAAAAGGGCACAGTTGTGCGCCTTTCCTGACTTTTATTCAACAATTGTAGTCAAATCAGAAATGCTCAAATATCTCCAATGGATACCAAGTAGACGAAAAGAACTGTTGCAAGCCATTCTTTTCTTTTCCGTTCCATTTTGCTCATCACTGAATTCTCGTTAGTAACCATCAGTCTTTCTTGGAAGTTTGGCAATACATTTTTGTTTATTGTTTTTTTCTGTTCAGAGAGACCAACCTAAAGTTTAAGATGGGACTGCGAGTAACTGATGAAAGACTACAGGAAGAACGTCAATTGGCTCAATTTGATGGTAACTCGTGCACAATTCTTTGCAGTTGCATGGTATACATTTATACTGTGAGGTTTTATACGCAACCTTAATCTTTGTCAATATTAAATTTCATCAGGTTCCTAAACTTATATTTAATGTAAATCAGTTTAGAAATAAAAATGAGTATGTTTAAGCTAAGAATGAATATCTATTTATTTTATTTTTGGTGTTTGTGCATTTTATGTAACAGAGCTGTACAATAACTAAATGGTTTGTAGGATTATTATTTTAGCCATAGTCCGAAAGTCAGCATTTACGTTTTAATTTAAAAATAGCTGTTTCCTAAACGCAATAGAAATACAGTACTATTTATTTTGCCCACTTCTCTTTAATAGCTCTGATTGAGTGTGAAGAGCCCAACAACCGTCTGGATAAGTTCACAGGGGTGATGCACTGGAAGATGGACCAATATCCCCTGGACCTGGACAACATGCTGCTCCGAGGTTGCAAGATCAGAAATACTGAAGAATGTCATGGACTCGTCATCTTTGCAGGTCTGGATGCTGGTCCACACGATACATCTTCTAGCAGTGGAATTTCAATTTGACAAGAATATTTCTGGACCTGTATGAAGGGCATTAGATTGGTGTTACGCTGAAGAGTGAACAAGGTTCACCATTTTCCTATCTTTTTTTTCTTCCTGAAGGTGCTGACACAAAAATCATGAGAAATGGTGGAAAGACAAGGTTCAAAAGGACCAAGATTGATGAGCTAATGAACTATATGGTGTACACTGTGAGTTAAAGTTTAATACACTTATGATTGAGTTTATGATTTCATACATTGAGACATAGTGTGCTGTCTCAATGTGTGGGATGGGCATTTTTATTGATGATGAAATGACCATGTGGGATTTATTGTTGATTAATATTCTTGATGGCATTAAGGCGTAATACTGTGGATTCCCCTACTTTGCCGCAACCTGTAGAGGCACTGTGGATTCAGTCTCAACTCCTTTCTGGTGTAATGAAAAAGAACATTAACAATGCCAAGTTAAACTCCCCCAAGCACCATTATTCACTACTATACTGTACAAAAAGGCATCAAAAGAGAAGTTCCAAATCTTTAGAAAGATGTTCTTTCAGCCCTTAAAAATGAGGCATAATAGTCCATTTATTTTCACCATATTCGAATAATGTAAAGCCATCTAATTACATCTTAAGATGTGCTGCTTATAAAGAGATACAAGTACTTTGAGACAAACCCTGTGAAAACAAGACAAGGTCACGAGTTCAAGCAAGAGAATGTATTGCTTTGGCTTTTCAAACCAAGCAGCCAAACTCACTAATTATTTGAACACTTCCCTGAACCATAAGGGACATGCAATTGCATGATCTTCTGTGTATTTTTATTGAGCCCAAGTTAAAAATGTGTTTTTGTCTCTCAACTTTGTAGATCTTTGTCCTCCTGATCCTGGTGGCAGCAGGACTTGCCATTGGTCACAGCTTCTGGTATGAGGAAATCGGGTCCAACGCCTGGTATATCTATGACGCTAGAGATGATAGTACCTCCTACAGAGGATTCCTCAGCTTCTGGGGCTATATCATTGTTCTGAACACCATGGTGCCTATTTCACTCTATGTGAGGTTAGTAAAAAAAGAATGTTAGCATTAATTCTTTGTTTGAAAGCAAACTGTTTCATTGTGCTAACAAGACCACTAAAAGAGTGCATGATTATGGTGAAACGATATAACCTTTTCTCAATAAACAAAAACAAAAATGAAATTGAGTATAGTTTAGTGGAGGGGTGGGCCATGGACCAAGGATGAAACCATTACAATATATTTTGCATACGCTCTCAAATCCCTGTGAGCTAGAACGAGAGCAGACCTCATTAAAAGTCAAGTGGACTTTTGGTAATACCAGAACCAAAGAAGCACAAAAGGTTATAGACTCATGAACCCAAGCTTGTCGAAACTCACAGGTACTGTAGCCATTTACCTCAAGAACACAGTATATGCTATTGTGTCATTTATGTTTCTGATCACATCAGTGGAGTGCTTGCCCCTACAGTATATTTCGGTTAATTGATAATTGTTTTGGCCAGTGAATTTTACAGTATGTTACATATTGGGAGGAATGAGAGCCACAGTCGCCGTTTAATTAACGCCAGGAGAACAGTAAAACACAGTGAGCAGACGTGCAGATGCTGCTGTCGGCCACATCTTTCACACACAGACTCAAGCAGACTATCTGACGTCAAGCAATTCAGCCATGCTTCTCTCTCCCTGCCAGTACTCTATGTACAATAGACAATAACCATCATCACATGGCTGCCACGTAGGCACGGGACGTGCGTCGTTGGGAATTGGATCTAGTAATATTGTATATCTGTGACCCGGAAATACATCAGTCCCATTCTCTGCATGCATTGGGCCATAGCACCAGTAAACACTAGCGGCCAATTCTGGCCCTAACAGACTGTGTCAAATGACATTTTAAGTGATAAATTGAAACTATTTTTGGACACATTGTTTAGTCCCCAAGGTCCGTTTTATTCGATATGCGTTATATTGGGGTCCATTTGATCAAGGTTCCGCTGTGTGTGTAAATATATATATATATATATATATATATATATTTTTTTTTTTAGATTGTCTCAGTAACGCGGATTTCTATCTACTGCGCGTGTGTGGAATGTGTTCCCCATGGGGGTTCCCTATATTTCAAAGTGACAAGCTCTACAATAAATAATTGTTGATGTAAAAGTTAACACACCAATGTGTAAAACCACTCTTTTGTTGATCTATGTTCAGTGTGGAGGTGATTCGTCTAGGCCAGAGTAAGTTCATCAACTGGGACCTGCAGATGTACTATGCAGAGAAAGACACACCAGCAAAGGTACACTTGTAGTGCATGATTAGCCGACAATTGAAACTTGTTGGGAAATTATTTTATTCCAGTAGGTGTAACCTGAAAGTTTGTTATGTCTGAAACTATGCATGTTTACCAAAGGTGTGGAATGGCCCTTTACTCTTAGGATTAGTTTCTCTCTCCTGAGCCTCAATAGTGACGATCCCTTCTGAACCAATTCTTGACAGGCTCGAACCACCACCCTGAATGAGCAGCTTGGACAGATTGAATACATCTTCTCAGACAAGACAGGAACGCTGACACAAAACATCATGCAGTTCAAAAAGTGCACCATCGCCGAACGCAGCTATGGTAACTGTAATATTTCAAGCACATTACATACACTTTTGTCATAAAATTATATTACATTGACATTTTACCTTAATCTCAACAGGTAACCCAACTACTGCTGAGGGAGTGATTCTGGACCGCGGAAAGGTAACATAATACTAAAACTTGTTAGCTTTAGCCATTAAATTCCACTGTCCAGAAATACATCAAACTATCGTTGTCAACTTTACTTTCCTAAAAGCCAGTGGACTGGAGCTGGAATCAGTATGCTGACAAAAAATTCCAATTCATGGATAATTCCCTTGTTGCCTGTTTGCGATCCAAGAAGGATAAAGATGCGCTTGAATTCTTCAGACTCCTCTCCCTTTGTCACACTGTCATGGTGGAGAACAAGGATGGTAATGATGACTTATTAAAGATGACTCTTAGTTTAAGGAAAATGGTAGCAGCACTTATGTTTTGTATTAATTCAAATTATAAAAATGTAATTATCAGGCATGTATTCTATCTGAAATTATTTTCCCTTATTTCTTTTAGGCGAGTTGGTGTACCAAGCAGCGTCTCCAGATGAGGGTGCACTAGTGACAGCTGCTCGGAACTTTGGCTTTGTCTTTCTTTCCCGAACTCAGGACACCATCACCATCAGAGAGATGGAACAGGAGAAAACCTACCAGATGTTGGCGCTGCTCGACTTCAACTCTGATCGCAAACGCATGTCCATCATCTGTACGAGTACTCACGCAAACACATAATTTTGATCACTACTGTTGTAGTTACTATGATAGTACTGTGGTACTAAGCAGAGCAATTTGAATCTGATTAAATGTTTATCTCTTACCCTTTCAGTGAAGTTTCCAGATGGTCGTATTCGTCTATACTGCAAAGGAGCTGACACAGTCATCTACCAGCGACTTTCGCCCAATTCTAAGCACAAGGAGTCTACTCAGTCTGCGCTGGATGTGAGCTCATTTTGCTTAACTCTCATTCCAACAAGTAACATGTATTTTCCGTCTAATATTGGGTATTTGAAATGCTGAGAAGTGTTGTGAATACTGTGCTATTTCCCCTGCAGAAATTTGCCAGAGAGACCTTGCGGACACTGTGCTTGTGCTACAAAGACATCAGCAGTGGCGAGTATGAAGCCTGGTCCAAGAAACACATGGATGCTCAGGTGACACTGGTCAACAGAGAGGCTGCCCTGGATCAAGTTTATGAGCTGATTGAGAAAAACCTTTTGGTGAGTGGAAAATGTTGAAGCTTTTGTTTGAATAGTGAATCCATTGTCTAAATTTATTGGCTCTTTATCAGTACAACTGTAATTGTATTGCCACCCATGTAAATTCTCTCATCTATGGAAATGGTATCATAAAAGTTAAACCTGATTCTATTCCCTTTTGAGAAACTCTACAGTAGTTCAATGCAAGTATATTTCTTTCCATTGACCCCCCCCCCCCCCCCCAAATCCTCAATGAAACGCTTTGCTTTTTCATAAAAATCGATTAAAGTAAAATGTTGTCGAAAACATAACTGTGTCTTTCTGTCCAGCTGATTGGAGCGACAGCCATCGAAGACAAACTGCAGGATGGCGTACCAGAAACCATCGCCAAACTAGCCAAGGCCGATATCAAGATCTGGGTTTTGACTGGAGATAAGAAAGGTACAGTGGAACGTCTGGTTACAAGCGCCTCTATTTAAGAACAATTCGGGTTACGTAAAAAAAAATGTTCGTAGAAAAATTACTTCTGGTTATGTATTATTTTCGGTTTGCAAACGGTCTTAGAATGGATGACTCTGCATAACGCTTGGATGTAAGTTGAAAACCAAGTAGCCTGCCCCGCCGCGGTGTAAGGTGGAAATCTGTTCTAGGCGGAAATTCCGCCTCAACATCCTCGATCATCCAATCACAAATCTAAATGGTGTTTGTGACTGACATGGTAAAGGAAGTCCAGAAATTATTTTATTTTTATCAAAATATACTATTTACAGTATGTATGTTATTTATTGAATTGTAGCGTATCTTTAATTAAAACAATAAAGGGTTAATTTTGGCGTAATCACATCAAAATCGGTCTTTATGGAAGTTCCACCTATACGCACATTCAGCCAATCAGATGGGACCATCAGCCACTGCATTATCAATGAAGACTGAAGGAGGTGGACTATCGTCGTGCAGATTTGAATAGCACCAAAGATAAAAAGAGAAACTGGTAAAGATAATGTTAGGTAGCGCTTTTCATATATGAGCAGAAAGATTTGTCTGTCATGTCATGCAACTAAGGTAGGCACTGTATCTTTGTTGATTTCTTTTTAAAAACAATTTTTGATGAAAATGAGAAGGCGCTTGCTGGTGATAGCATGAGTGAGGTGAGGCACAAAAAAAAAAGGATCAAAATTATTGGAAAAAAAAAAGTGCAGCAAAGTGGCCAAATGACAATGTGACGTCCTGCTTTCTGCCTTTTTTTTTTTTTTTTTTTTTTTTTTTTCTCGGTACAGATTATTTATTAGAAATTCAATAGGACACGCGGCAATAAGAAGACTCATACAAGCAATGAAAGCTAATGCACAAATAAAACTCCTAAAAGATTTTTTTAAATGTAAATGTTTGTTTTCTTTATTGGCTGTACCTTCTTCCAGAAACTGCGGAAAACATCGGATTTTCATGCTCACTTTTGACTGACGACATGCACCTTCACTATGGAGAGGATGTCAAGTGAGTTGATTATAATGAAATCATCTCTCTGTGTTCCTCTACTACTCCCATCAAATAGTGGCAAAATGTGAAAACTTTATTTAACACAATGTGTAAACACATGCTGACTGCCTTACTTTGTACACCATAGTATCAACACTGTCACGCCAGTGTCTCAAACTCATTTTCGCTCTGGATTTATTTGTTGTGTGTCACCAGTGAGAAGCTAAACCTCCGTCAGGCTAAGAGGAGACACGAGCCTCCGACTGAGAGTCGAGGCAGAAGGAAACCTGGAGAGCCATTTTTCCCTGAACCGGGCAAAAATGGACTTGTTATCACTGGAGGATGGCTGGTAATTTTTTATTGTTTTTACCAATACATTTTCATATTTCATGACACGTTTGCCTTCATTTTCTCAGAACGAGATTCTGTATGAAAAGAAGAAGAAACGCCGCCGTTTGCGTCTTCGTCGTCTGGGAAAGCGACCGCCTCCCAGCAGCCCTCAGGATGGACAACCAATGAACGACTGGGAGAAGGAGATGAGACAGGTTGAAATGATAATAATAATTTAAAAAAAAGCTAGAATTCAAGGCACAGTTGAATTTCAATGGAATGGTTTGCATGATGACAAACAAGAAATACATTTTTCTTTCCAGATTGACTTTGTGGACATGGCCTGCGAGTGTGAATCAGTGATTTGCTGTCGTGTCACACCAAAGCAGAAAGCTAACGTGGTCAGTTTGGTGAAGAAGTACAAGAAGGCAGTGACGTTGTCCATAGGCGACGGGGCCAATGATGTCAACATGATCAAGAGTATGTATGCCAATAAACATTAGATGGACCCCCGCTGTTCACAAGGGATGGGGACCGAGCCCGATTGCGAATAGCGAATTTCTGAGAATTGATGCGCCCCTAAAAGTGATTATAATTGCCTATATTAATACTTTGAAACATAAATATACCACAAACTATAATCCTAAAGCACGTTAATGGCATTTCAAATGCATACAAACATCTTTGAATATTGCTTTACCCTTAAAAAAAAAAAAAAAAACAGTACAGTAAATAGCTTAGCCCAAAACATGCGCTTTTAGTCTTGTATTGCTGCCTGCGTTTTTGCGGTCTTCCCAACATTAACTTTTGTTCTTGTTTTTCCTTCAGCTATTATGTGTAAATAGAGTTTGGTGGTTGCAATCTGTCATATTCTGTATGAAGACATTAAATCAGAAGCAGTGGCGGTTCTAGACCAATTTTAGGGGGAGGGGGGGTTGGGGCGGGGCAGCCTGGTGCCAAGTGTTTTCTCAGAGGGGCTGCAATTTGCGCACCCTTAGGACTACAGTCATTAAAAGTCAGGCATCATCAGCGAAAAACATTCTGTAGCCATTAAAGTCAGCCCTTC